>NC_091538.1:74642500-74942500 GCF_042242935.1 Bactrocera oleae
TGTATTTTTTCAATTAATAATCATGTATTTTGTTTTTGTTTCATTTAATTTTGACCTATTTGTATAAATAATATATATATAATTAAATTTTTAATTTTAAACATTTTCAAATTCAATTTAATTCAGCTCTATTCCTATCGTATATTGTGACAGTATCATTGGAAAGCGTGGCAAGAGGACCATTTCTCCATTAAATTTTCCAGTAAAAATTGATGCTACAATAATATTTATTGTAATCTTTTTGATTACCAAAGTATACCGTTGCATAGTTGAGGTGAATTGAAATTACTCTGAAGAATAATAGTTGAAGAATTTTCATACGAAGATTAAGTGATGTCATTTCGAGTATACAAGTATGTATCTAGACAATTACCGAATGATTTAAAATATATACGTAGATCTGATAGCCTGGCAATAACTGTTGTAATTGAAAACTAATTTCATCTACTTTTACACTTTGACTGCTCATTGCGTTAAGATAAGTGAAGAATGGCCGGCAATGGCAAATGGGAATCCCAAACAGTGGTAAAACAGCAACTTGTTCGTTGCCGTTTAAATCTCGCATTGTGCGTCGTTTACCCATATTCTAGCAAAGTAGCCTCTTTGCCTTGGCGATGCAATATCCATGCGAGTTTCTGTTATGATATTTAAAATATCTTACCGGTTCCACATGGTGCGTCCTAACAATCAGTATAATCCATATATCTACATATGTATACAAATTACAAAAATTACTGTACTCTTGCAATAGCTATGTGTTGTTGTTTTTATTACATATATTTTTATACTCTCGCGACCTGTTGCTACAGAGTATAATAGTTTTGTTCACCTAACGGTTGTTTGTATCACCTAAAACTAATCGAGTTAGATATAGGGTTATATATATATAAATGATCAGGATGAAGAGACGAGTTGAAATCCGGGTGACCGTCTGTCCGTCCGTCCGTCTGTGCAAGCTGTAACTTGCGTAAAAATTTAGATATCTTTATGAAACTTGGTACACATGTCTCTTGATACCGTAAGACGGTTGGTATTGCATATGGGCGTAATCGGACCACTGCCACGCCCACAAAACGCCATTATTCAAAAATAAATAAATTGCCATAACTAAGCTCCACAATAAGATACAAGATTGCTATTTCGTATACAGGATCACATTAGGGAGGGACATCTGCAGTTTAAATTTTTTTAAAGTGGGCATGGCCCCGCCCCCTAATAGGTTTAATGTTCATATGTATATCCTAAACCGCCAAAGCTATAACAACCAAATTCACTGAGAACAAATGTTTTTAGCACCTTATTCGACAGTGTGAAAATGAGTAAAATCGGGAGACAACCCCGCCCACTCCCAATATAACGGTACTGTTAGAAACTACTAAAAGCGCTATCAAGCACTAAACACGCCAGAAACATTAAATTGTATCTGTGGGATGGTATGAGATGGCTTTATAGGAACCGCGTTCAAAATTAGACAGTGGCACCGCCCACTTTTAGGTGAAAACTAATATCTTAGGATCTGCTTAACCGATTTTAAACAAATTCGGTACAAATTCCTCTCATATTTCTATGTTATAGTTCGAAAATGGGCGAAACCGGATTACAACCACGCCAATTTCCCATATAACATCATTTTAAATCCCATCTGATTCTTTCACTTTCCACTATGCAAATCAAGCAACAATGATTGTATCGAGGTAAGACTTTGCGTGAATAATGCGTTTAAAGGGGGTTTCAGAAGATGGCATGTGACCAAAAATTCTCTAAATCGAACCAAAACTGTTAAAGCCCCTAGGTACTGAATATGTGCCATATTTGTGTGCCTATAGTGCCTACACACAGTGCCTATAGTTGTCTTTTTACCGAAAATATCGGTCAATGTGTAAGATATATAATTGAAATTCATATAATAAAATAAATAAATGAAACTCTCCATAATAGTATGTTTTGTGTCAAAAATGGGTTGAATCGGATCAATGCTGCCTTTAATATAAAATTCCTGAAGTAATTTCACGGCTTTGATCCTTGCAACTTTGTACTCGGTTCGGTTACACCCGAACTTAGAACTTCCTTACTTGTTTTTAATAAAATATTTAAATGATTCTTATAAGAATCAGAACCCATGCTTATGGTTTGAAATCTAATTTTGATAGATAGATAATATATGTATAAAGGTGCCAAAACAGAATCTTGTGGCAGCGAATAATAAATAGCACTTCTTTTGATTTGAAAGAAGCTATCATTGTTGTTTGCTTTCTATCTGGCAAATAACTTCAAAACCACTTAAGCTCGATATATGTATAAATACATTGTTATGTTTTTGTTTTTTGCTTCTGTTTAATCCATTTAAGTTACAATAACCAAATTCGCTTGGAAAAAAGTGTTTGCAAGGCCCTACCGACAGTGTGAAAATGGATGAAATCTTATAATCCAATTTCCGCCCTCTCTTCATAAAACAGTTTTGTTGAAAACTACTAAGTGCGCGATAAATCAATAAGTAAATGCATCAGAGACATTAAATTTTACACACAGGATGAAACAAGACAGCTTTATAGGAGCCACTTTCAAAATTAGACCATCGGTCGTTATCAATATTTGACGATGAGTGTGGTACCACCCACATTTAGGTGAAAACCCATATCTCGGGACCAACCCGACCGATATAAATTAAACTCGGTAGGTTGTATTACTATGAAATTCTTATGTTGCAGTTAAAATGGGCGAAATCAGACTACATTCACGCCCACTTACCATATAACACAAATTGGATTCCATCTGATTCTTTCAATTTCTTGAATCAATACTTCTCTTAACCCCATATACCTAATATAATGATAGTCATATAGTTATATCCGAATTCACCTCTTTCACATAAGAATATTTGACCTGAACGAATATGGTTACTATAGCTTGAATGGTTTGAGAGATATGTACATTAACATATTGAAGGACGGGGCGCGCCCACTTTTTAAAAAAATGTTCAACCATGAATGCCCCTCGCTAATGCTATTTCTTTTACTAAATAACAGCCTTTTATCTTATTGTGTAGTTTAGTTATTGCACTTTATATGTTTTCGGTTAATGGCATTTTGTAGGCGTGGCAATAGTCCAATTCTGCACATCTACAATACCAACCCTCTTCGGATGCCATTGAACAATTTTACCAAGTTTCATCAAGATATCTCAATTTTTCTCAACTCAGAGCTTGCACAAGCGGACGACGGACGTAATTCAACTCGTCTCGTCTCCCTGATCATTTATATACAAGTATATAACTCTATATCTATCTCGATTAGTTTTAAGTGATACAAACAACCGTTAGGTGAACAAAACTGTTATACATTGTAGCATCATGTTGCAAGAGTATAAAAATTATTAAAGTATTTAAAACACAATGTTTTTTGGAGATGCATCTTAATAAATTATTCATTTGAAAACGTTCATAAATAAATAGAAAATATTTTCTTTTAAGATATTTAATATATTTAATGTCTGAAACTCGCAAAATACTGTAAGCTACTGGCCTTGAGCAGCTGCAAGATTTTGACATTGCGGTATGCTATAGTAAGGGATGGTAGTACTAGCTACTTACGAAAATAGTAACTTGTGCCTCGGTTGTCTTTAATAAGTTACAGATAGCCCTTCATAACACTGAGTATAAAGTTTCTTATCTGATTTTCTATGATTTTGCTTCGCTGAATTCACATCTGTAATCAGTTTTTCTCTAGCAGCTCTAGTTTTGAAATATGCACATATTACATAAAAAATATTTTACTCTTACCTAACATTAAAAAAAAAACTTCTTTTATGTGCTTTTCTTGCAAAGACCAACTTTTTTAGTCCAATGTTCTGTCTTTGCACGGCTATCCCATAAGCACGCGAAACAGGGGTATATCCTTCTTGTTGACCCAAAAAAAAAATGTATGATTTTAAGAACGACGCATATAAGCCATTTATGTTCAATGTACAATATTTTAATTTCTTCATAACCAAAATTCCCAAAGTAGTCAAATTAGTTTTATTTTAGGATCAGGCGCATTTAAGTGGAATTTTCTAAACATATAGTTATCACAATCAGCACAAAAACTAATCGGATCATTTAAACAATTTCTTCTTAATACAGACATAGCGGTTTATTTACGAAATTTAGTAAGTAACGCAGAGTAACGATGTTTTAATAAGTACCTGTATCACTAAAACTTTAGCCACTAGAAAGAAACTGAGGGTAGATTTGAAATAAGCGACTTCAAATTAGTAAGAAACAGTAACTTCATGAAACAAAAAAAAATTTTATTTTGCTTACCAGTGTAATGCAATATATAAATATATATTTATAGCGGTGTTAGCTTTTGAGCTTTGAGCCTTGACTCTTGAATATACATATATATTAATAATTTCCCTTGTTTTATTAACAAAATTTATTTACTCTCGATGCTTTCTCCATATAGGCAATAGTGTCGCTACCATTCATTCTACGCTGACAGATGTCGATCACTTAGTTAGACGACCCAAATTTCTAAAATCTAATGAGCGTGCCGTTGCAAACGTGCCTTCTGAGGGTTGCCAGTGTCGTTGCTTACCTTATTTAAGCACATATCGCGAGGATTTAGGCATTTGCGTCGATGATATTCACGGTAAGTTTACAAAATTTTCAACATTTCCTCGAATGTAAGTTATTGACTATCAAGCAAAAAAACATTATTTTGAATATAATAATTCCGGGAACATGCATCTAGGTACATTCGTGATATTGCAAAGAACTCAAAACATACAAATATGTGTACATACTTATGTAGGTGTTGTGATCGATGGTTCCTTTGCCTATGCCCAAATATTTATTTATATTAAGTATTTAAATATAATATTATACACACGTTTTTGGTTTCAAACTTTCAGTCAAAAAGAAGTTTTACTTTTCTTAAGTTTTTGAATACTACAGCTAGCACGTAATCCATGCGCACATAAATATTCGGCCATAGGCAAAGGAACCATCGATACATGGGATATTTGTCACCTTGGCGAAAAACTGGGGCATGAAACATTGTTCAAGTAGAGTCAACGAAGCTAATAATATAAAGCTAAACAACAACGATTAATTCTACCAGCAAACGCCATTTCCCAAAGTCATTAGAATATACGATAACGCAAGAGCTTTTTGGAAGACCTCGATTTAATACCTCTGCAAGACAATATCAGTAGTATTTGGCTATGAATGTCAACTGTAATTGCGTTACCTTCAATTTCTGCTGACCACTGTCACGTCTGCCCCTTCTTTTATCCACGGCAACTTATTGGCATAACTCAAGTAATTTCTGAGCGCAAAAAAAGTGTGGACTTTTTGCAGATATCTAGTTGTTCACGGATCTGAAGTTCATGCTAGCCATTAAAAGGTGCCAAGTAAGAAAATGTTTTACACAACCCACAGCACACAGTTTACTGCACGAAACCTCTTGTTATGGCGTAGAATTGAACACGCAACGTAACTCATCAAGCACTTTGACTACCTAAATGCATATCAGCTTAGACAGTAATTGTAGTAAAATAAACGGGCGCTAGGCAATTGAAAATTTTAGTTAAATTGGGCTATCAATCACGAAGGTTGCAAGCAGACAAAACGGAGCAGCATGTGATTGACCTGGGCGCTCTTAACAAACATACTAGACATGGGCGGTTGCTAGATCCAGTGAAAATCGTATCATTTTGTTGTTGCGCAAAGTGTACATTTTCTACTGTTGTTACTGTTGTGTTTATTGTAGAGTTGGTTGTTGCTACTGTGGCAGCTGTTAGTTGTTAACGGCTGTTTTGGTTGCCTTTCGATGCGTAGTTCTCGCATGCAGGGACGCCAGAACACCGTAAACGGCAGCGTTTATGCAGACAAGTGTTACCGGACATGCAGTGCGATGAAATTGCCAATACCGCTGTCATTACTACCACCAAAACGCTTACGTAACTGTGCAGTATTATTTAGATATGCAAACAGGTTAAAAAACAAGCAAATTATAAATCTCTGGAAGTAAGTACATACATATGTATATGTAAAGGAAGAGGTGACTGTTTTTTTAGCTTTTCTATTTTTTAACTAAATACGAGCAACAAATACCAAACTGTAAAACCTATTTTTTCCTCATTATACCCTGAACAGGGTATATAAATTTTCCACAAAGTTTGTAACACCCAGAGGGAAACGTCGGAGAAGTATATGTACATGCTATGTCTGTCTGTCTTTCTGTCGTTCTGTCCACGAACTAGTTGCTCAGTTTGTAAGATATCGATCTGAAACGTCATCCTTGGTGAGAAAGAAGCTATTCATCTATGCTATTCGCTGTCATACAAACTGACCGACCGCAATCAAGATAAAGGTATAATATTTTTATACCGTAGCGTCGGTGCAGTCGCAGCAAAGTTTTTTGTTCGTTTTTGTTTTATTTTAAGTTTGAGGTAACAGTAGAATTTGAAGTGGAAAACATAGAGTTCAATAATACTTAAGCACCATCGCGTCTGTTTATTACGAAACACGAGATATCAGCCACTAACAGCTAAAAAGCCATATTACTCAGTAACGCACAGTCGTAAAAATAAGAGATTCAACCCTTACTTTGAACAGCGAATTGAACTGTATTGCACTTGCGCTTTTGTTTACTTCTAGAACTGAGAGATTTTACCAGTTATTGTTAAGGCATTGCGCCATTTAAACTACGCACTTCTTCTGACCACGGGTCTTTCAAATATAATATTATATTTCAACAAATATCAAAACCACACACGCTCACCAAACTCATGCATCGAATGTTGATAAGCAGTATCGGTGATGCCGAACATTTATTTTAATCCTATTAAAAGTATCCCAATAAGGTGAAGCACAACAGAATTGTGCGACACAAAAGCAGCAGGAGAGAAACCAAGGTGTACATACATTTTCCACAGACAATAACAACTGAATAGGGCCAATGTCCAGTGGAGCATGCACTGAGGACCGCCACGCATAGACCGTTATTTGAATGGAATGAGCCCCAGCGGTGTACACCTTCAATTTTCCCTTTGATGCGCCTCGTAGCGTCGTGTCACCGAATACTAACCGACACATCGATGTCAGAAGATGAAGACGAAACAATAAGTAAGTATGTGCAGAAAGCCTATGCAGGAACGACAATCAACGTTAATAAATCCATTCAGATAGGGGAATTGGGGGAATAAAGAAAGAATGTCAGCAAATTTCTGCAGAAAATCTTGCACGTGCTGTTGCTGGCTCTTTAATCACTGTTATTGAGAATTTTTGTGAGCGGTTGTGACTACTTAAAGTTGCAACAGCGCATTGCTTGCCTAATTTGTTGCCATATAATTTGCTAATGTTCATACCTAGCCTGTAAGTCAGCTGAAGCCAAATAGAAACTTAAACACCTCCAAGTTGAGCGCAAACAAACTCAATAGCTAATGTGTTATATATTGCAATTACATGGCATTATTGTTGGTGCCAGTGCTATCTGAGCTGCATCGCTTTCTTTTTATAAGCGATTCACCGAACCAAATGTACAACAGCTTTGGACAGCACCTGTAAATATCACGGATAATATCTTGATCCTAAACGCAATCTTATTTCAATTTAGAAATATTTTGGATCGAATTGGTTTGATTATGCTCACATATATGTATGCATGTAAGTAGATAAATTATTCTACACATTTGTACCGCACACAATTCAATTGCCAACATGTTTTTTCCTTGCCAGCAGTTTTTTAATAATATCTTGTAATCGCCATAATTCTATGTTGGCTTACGACTTTTGGGCGATTTTCAATTAATAAAATGTTAGTCGATGCTACCGTTGGGCAACAAAACAAAGCTAACAGTCCGGCCACACATTTGCACAAACTTATAAACAAGCATGTGCTCCTATAAATGAAAGCAGTGGATATATTTTTTGCAGCTATGTTTGCATTTCAGTATATGATCAACATTGTAGATGGTAATTTTCTCATTGTGCCTCGGTTGCAATACAGTGCATGCGCATACATATATATATGTAATTCGAAGTAAAACAGTTTGACTAAATAAATATTACATTTACGGTTTTAAAATGCCAATTTGCGATTATCATTTTCGCTGAATTGAAGTCAATGCAAAAGGCTTGTGAGACTTGTTAACGGACACAAGTGCAATTGTTTCACAATAACTGTAACGTTGACAAAATTGTCATTACTAAATGCAACAATAAGCATAATAAACATAAAAATGCAAGGTTCTATGAGGAAATGATAGTCAGATTCCCGGTATCAGCCTACAAACTTATGGAGATTGCTTTCATACTATGAGAATATGAACTATCATTGAGAATTACGCTTTAGTTCAATTGTTATCAAAACTTTCGCATCTGATTTTTCAAGTATTTTTATCCAATGAGAAATACTTTGAAGCAAACATTAATTCATGTTACCTCAACTGCATATAAATGTATGCAAATCATATGCATAAGTATGTACATACATACATATGTCTACAGAAAGAGGATACATTAGTACGAGGTTATATCAAACTCATGAGTTTCATAAAGGGGCATCTCAACAGGCAATTAAAGATTGCTAAAAATCTGAATTTGAAACTGTAATAATAAGGGACGAAGCAATTTGAGTAAAACACTTTTCTTCATTAACTTGGAAAGTTTTGTATACTAATGTCAGTTTCTTGCAAAGTTTATAGCATCTCTCTTGGCATTATTTCATAAACATTCAAAACTTTACTACATTTCTTTGCCGTAATTTTACATAACAGTTACATTTCTTTCCACTAATTTGGCACTTTTCAACTTTGTCATATTCATGCAAATTTAAAACAAGTAAGGAAGGGCTAAGTTCGGATGTAACCGAACATTTTATACTCTCGCAAAGTCAAATGGTATACTCGTTTGAGATTTCTTTGTGGATTGACTGATATTTTCGGTAGAAGGTCAACTATAGGCACTGGGGTCCACATATTTAGTACTTAGGGGTTTGAACAGTTTTGGTTCGATTTAGACAAATTTTGGCCGCAAGATGGCATACTTTAATTGCATTATTCACGCAAAGTTTTACCCCGATATAATCATTGTTACCTGATTTGCATAGTGGAAAGTGAAAGAATCAGATGGAATTGAAAATGGTGTTACATGGGAAGTAAGTGTGGTTGTAGTCCGATTTCGCCCATTTTCGCACTATGACATAGAAACATGAAAAGAACGTTATGCACCGAATTTGGTTGAAATCGGTTAAGCAGATCTCAAGATATGGGTTTTCACCTAAAAGTGGGCTGTGCCACGCCCACTGTCTAATTTTGAACGCGGTTCCTATAAAGTCATCTTATACCATCTCAGAGATAAAATTTAATGTCTCTGGCGTATTTAGTGCTTGATTTATCGCGCTTTTAGTAGTTTTTAACAGTACCGTTATATGGGGAGTGGGCGGAGTTGCCACCTGATTTCAACTAAAGATTTCACACCGTCAATAGAAGTGCTAAAAACATTTGCTTTTAGTGAATTTTGTTATTATAGCATTAGCGGTTTAGGAGATATGCACACTAAACCTATTAGAGGCGGGACCACGCCCACTTTTTAAAAAAAGTTTTAACTGCAGATGCCCCTCCCTAATGTGATCCTGTGTACCAAGTAACAGTCTTGTATCTTATTGCGGAGCTTAGTTATGGCAAGTTATTTGTTTTTGATTAATGGCGTTTTGTGGGCGTGGCAGTGGTCCGATTACGCCCATCTGCAATACCAACCGTCTCACGGTACCAAGAAACATGTCTACCAAGTTTCATAAAGATATCTCAATTTTTACTCAAGTTAGAGCTTGCACGGACGGACAGACGGACGGACGGACGGACGGACAGACAGTCACCCGGATTTCAAATCGTCTCTTCATCCTGATCATTTATATATATATAACCCTATATCTAACTCGATTAGTTTTAGGTGATACAAACAACCGTTAGGTGAACAAAACTATTATACTCTGTAGCAACAGGTTGCGAGAGTATAAAAAATGTCACCAATCCGCAAGGAGTTTGTTGCCTATCAATTAGGATCACTTTCGAAACGGGCCCACCCCATCCACATGGTGCGAATGGGTGGTTGGCGAAAATAGCTGTGAACACATACGGAAGCTGTACAAGTTGTTGTTGTTTGGTATGTTACACTTCCAGCTGCTTTTGACGCTGTTGCAGCCTTGGAATATTCAACAGCAGCACAAGCAACAGTTATATTATCTCATCTTTTCAACAGGCAACAACACTACCATTACAATTTAATGACAACGTGTGGCACGCAAGTATTCGCCATTTGATATGCATTTTCAACTTGTGGTTGTAAAACGTAATTTGCCATTGTTGCTTGTTGTTGCCATTTCAAATCAGCAAGTGAATATTGCTACTTTTTATTTCTTCACATTGTTTTTGCTGTAATGGTAGTTTTTGCTGACTTTTATTGGCGTCATCTTTCACAGCTTTTTCATGCTACTTTTTACCTTTACCTGCACATTTATTTTTCTCACCTAATTACTATAGAAATAGTGTAGCAACAAAAACCTTAAGAAGACGCTGCATGTTGTTGGCATAATTCGCCACAACAATACCATCAGTTTCACAGTTAGCGCCGATTCACGTGCTTTTCATAATTGAAAAAAAGACTGAAAGCATTTGATAAATAAAAGTGAGTTTCTTGCTTTTTGAAAAATATGCGGTAACTACAAAAACAACAGCAACATAATGATTTCAATGTAAAAGCCACGACAAGCAGACAATGATATTTGTAATGAGCTCATAAAAACTTTGATTCAATATATGTATGTACATATGTACACCATATATGTATGCGTTTGTACATATGTACATATATATCCATCAACATACATACATAGGTACAATTCATAGGAATCTCAGTATTTCCCTTTACTTACAACACAACAAAGGAACATAGGCGAAACTGTAGATCAAATATGACGGAAAAAGTTGGGAGCACTGCTTTATAAAAATTAGAAATGCGAACAATACAAATGTTTTTAAAACTGAAACCAATTTCCTTTACTTTTGATAATGTTTAAAATCATTTCCAGAAAGAGGTAAATAAAATGTTGAATAATTTAGTAGAACGTGGTTCCATCTGAGGTAAATCTAAATGACATACATACATACATACATATGTATATGTACATACATTATGTACAGTATGTAAATAAGTTAGTACATATTAACATAAGTATGTAGGTATTATAAATGTTTGTACCTACATACTTACATATCTTGACTTTCGATTTCAACGTTTTGTTCACCCTGTCTGCTGCTGTTTCACTTATTCCATGCACAAATAGAACAAAAACAAAGAAGATGTGAATACGAGGGTATGCATTTTTATATTGGATATTAGTCAAACTGCTCTTTCGCTCTGTACCGTTATATATGTACGTATACTTACGTATAATTGTGTCCACAACCAGTATGTTCACAAATAAGCCGCTTTGCTTTTAGTTTTCCTACAAGGGGCCCAAACTAAATGTGGCATACGAAGTAGCTTTCACTGTTGTTTGTCATGCTTGAAAACCAAATAAATAAAGCTGAGAGAAACAAAAACAAAGAATTAACACCACAGATCATCAAATGAAAAAGAAATTAATCATATTTGCAAGTGCTAAATGCACTGAGGCAAGTGCAACAACAATATCTTAATGCATTACCCCTTGGATTAATTAATTTAAGTAAATAGACATACGCATATGAATGTATGTATGCCGAAATTTATAAGCCTGAATAAAATACAACAAATCGATTAAGTAAATAGTTGAAATGACAAATAAAATATTTTTTATTTATATGTATGTAAGTAACCATTCGTTCGTTTCTTTTTTACCATTTGCAGAATGCACTCTTTCGCCGTTTGTAAGCGGTTCGGCGTCCGAGAAAATCCCGTTTGTATTTCTGCCATTGCGCGGCCAAATCATTTACCCCAGTAGAGAAATCAGTTTTCCAAGTAAGTTTACGGTGTGTCACATAAGTACGTGCATACGCGCATACAAGTTCCTACCCGAAGCGACTTGTGGATGTTTATGCATTATAGTATTCGTGTGTGTTTTTTTTTTTACTTACACCTATTTTTGTTAATAGTATATAATATTTATATGTATGTATAAGAACAGCATTTACGAGGATATTTGTCATTATTACTTGTTTAAAACTTAAAGCAAAACAAATGTTATGCGATAAAAAATCTACAGCTTCGGGTTTACTGATTTACATATTTATGAAAACATTTAAAAAAATTGCAGATATTCGGACACCCGTGTGCGCAGTCACTGGTGCCCAATATCTCACCAAAAACGGCTGGTCCGATCTGCGGAACCCCATCGATACGGACTATCCATTCCGCATGTTTCGCGACGAAGGGCGTACTTTCTTGCAGGTGAGTCCCAATTTTACAATTTAATAATTCTGCGGATGAGCTGCATGAACGAATGGTCTTCAGCAAAAATGTATCAAGGAAGCAATGTTGCAGGAAAACGCAAAAGATTATGTGACAATTAAATCGTGCGTGGTTATACCTACATAAGAGATGGCACACAAAACAAGAGAGCCATTAAGTGTTAATTAAGTAGCGCGTGAAACGGCGTTGTTGCACCTGCAGCACACATGCTCAGACACCATGTTTGGTAAAGAAAATGAAACTTTGTTAAAATAAAGTAAATGAACATTCGTTAACTTTGAAAACCTTAACTGGAAATAACTTCACTTAACAACGAATTAGCTAAAGCATGCGATAGTAAAAAGTAAACTTAAATTAGAAAGCTAAGAGTGCAGAAAAGAATAATATTATAGATCGGAAAAGTTTTTCTCAATAAACTATTTAAAAAAATACTACTGTTTAGTTGAATAATTAAAAAAAAATTAAAATAATGAGTACTACACATTCCTACATTTTGTCAATATGCCAATTAGACCCAACCAAAAGTCATAAAATTATTCAAATTAAAACAAATTGTTATTGAGTTATATGTATGTATATTCATTGAGCTTTAAATACAAGTATTAAAGAAACATCAGATACATTTTGTTTTTCAAAATATGGCAGTTAGTTTATAATCATCATTCCTGAACGTCAGAAGTACTAGTTTAATATTACTAGAGGACTTATATTGTAATATAACCTATGTATGTATGTATGTATATACTAATATACAAGTATATATTAAAAGTCGTTACTTTTTCTATTTGCAAAGTTTGAGAACGACTGTACTGATTTAATATGTGAAATTTCGGTAAGGCGTTTCCTGAAATCGTCGAATTGAACTTTTTCTTTTAGAAGTGAGTAATGCGAATTTATCAGCAGTTATTAAAAAGTAATTTATTTTGCATACATATTGACGTAAAAAAGTGATCGTCGAAAGAATGACGCTAATCGAACGATTAAGGACGTTTATCTCTAAAGATTTAAACATGAAATTAATTGAATTGTCGTTGTTACCTAAGTTCAAAATATTGGTATTTACACTTCACTATTAATTAATTAAATTTACTTAACTTTTTCAGTGGTTGGGTGAGCCGGATTTGCGCCACAAAATGCAAGGTCGACTCATTGTTGTGCATTTAGTCTGCCGCGATATGACAATTTCTTTGAATTCCACTAGCAAAGGTACACACACATATACATACATATAATAACAAAAATCACAGAAAATATAATCTAATAGAATTTGAAATAATTTCTTAGAACACATGTTGCTACCAAAGAATGTCTACTCACCTTGTGTCGCCTTTCGCGTCAATGGCACACCAGTTAAATACACTCACAGTAAGTATATTCAGCGCTAGAATAATAAATATATTTCACTTTTGGTCTTAATTAAATTCATCACAATATTTTTAAATTTTGACCGCCGATTCACAGATGTCTCGGAGGTCCTCTTTCAATCGGAAGCTACTTCAACACTGGCCTCCACTTCGGACGGCATGTCCACCAAAGAGTATGTGGTAATCGCCGTTTGCAGTCTGTTACTAGGCCTTATTTATGTAGCTTCCGTATTTCTATACCTGCACATGAAAAAGAGAAAAGGTCGTCATCAATCGTCGCACACACGCAACTCTCTTGACGACATGGCCAATGAAATAAACTATCCTAAAAATGATCAAGTGACATTCGGCGCACCTTTCAATCGCAGTGGAAGCATTTACTCAGCCACTAGCATGGGCACATCAAATGAGCCACGTTCACGCACCAGCATTGGAAGTTTGAAAGAGGAGATGGGCATCATCAAGAGTAACCCCTTGTTACAACACTTTCCCCAATTGAACGAACATAATTCGGGCTTTGCTAGCGACATATCGAATTCGAATTCCGAGTGCGAAATGGATGGTACCTTGCAAGAAAAACTCAAACAGGTATTTTGCATGCTTTACGCATTTTCCTACCTTATTATGTATGCTTGAGGATATTGAAGCGTTTGCGTGACTTGACAGATGCAGACTTCGGCGCTGGTGCATCCACAATTGGGAGGTATGGGAAAGTTGCACAACAGCTCACCGAACGGTTCGCCGAAGAACGCGAAAGATCAGTCGATTGTTGAGAACACGAACGAGCCGCCATTATCATCGTCGCCCACACAAGAGACGGAATGCTTGCCGGTAGAGAATGTTTCGATTGTTGAGGATATGATGACCGAGGAGAAATTGGAACACTTGAGGCAAATGATGAACGGTAGTGTGCGTAAGAAGCTTTACTTTAACCCCGCCTACTTTGAACCACATTTACTGGCGGTAAGTGTGAACAGAAAGTTAAAGATTGTCCAATAACTAATGCACATATTTCATTCTTAATTGATTAATTATGCATCTTCAGCAACCTCCACCCGCTGCCATAGAATTTTTACACAAAATACGTGAGGTAATTGCAATAGCGAAATATAAAATGGCTACGAAAAGATACCAACCGTCGCTTATTATGATACCTGAAGAGGGGACACAACGCTCTGACACAGCCTCTCTGTATAGTTCACACCGCCAACAGTCGCCATCCGAGTGCCAAGGCTGTGCGAATAATCGTTGCAGCGGTCACGTGAAAAATTGCGGCGACAAGCGAAATAGCATCGAAAAGTGGTTGCAAACGGTGACTAGCAATGAGGGTGACGGTAACAGTGAGAACACTGGGACGCAACCCTCCAGCAGTACCAATGAACAGCCACAGACAATTAAGGTACAATCATTAGAACAGCACCAACAGCTACTAAACGAAAACATCAGGCGCCAGTCGCTAAGCAGTTCTTCGCCATCGCTCGCAAGTCTCCCACATAGTTGCGGCCCTCAACGTAGTCCTTTAAGTAAGGAGGCTACGTCACCCAAGCAACGCCCACCACCACCTCCGGCACCCACTGGTGGCGCAGATAGAATTGACAATATTAAACGCCATACAGTCAACACAAGACCGACTGCATACGAGTCACCTGTAAGTGACATAGATAATATTAAAAGTACGTCGTCGCTTTCCTACCAGCTTTATTGCACCAGTGTTTCTACAGACAACTCTACCAATACATCCATTAATAGTAATTACAGTAAGGCATTCTCTGCGATCTCTGCTGCAGCCAATATATATGGTTTCGCAGAAACTGGCAGCGAGATTTACAATAATCCCAAATTTTCACTTCATGACTCTCCATGTTCATCACAACGTGGACTAAATTTCGCTTCTCATCGAACAAAGTCCAATGTAGTAGGCAAAAAGAGCGATATTCTTGACATCTATGAGCCATCTTCCGCCAGCAATTCACATTGTTCCTCCGGGCGTCAGCAATATGATATTTTGCGCAATTCGCTCAATCGTGAGTATATTGCTGCATTTAATGCCAGTACCGGTTTCCATTTGGATATACCAACACCGGACTATGATAGTACAATTGAAAAGAAAATTAAAGACATTTATAACAATACACAGAGCAGTGTACCATCGGTACCAACACCTGACTACAGCACCCTGAGTAGCAAATCGCTCAAACAATTTCAACCCGATTCGCCGATTTATAGACGGAAATCACCACAATATCTAATTGTGGATTACGAGACCGATAGTCTAGAGCGACTGGAGGCCACTAAGCGTAAAAGCTCTCAGTCGTCTTCGTCTCCTTCATCCGATGTGAGCTCTCAGCTCAGCCCTAGTCTAAGCACAGCATTACCGCTTGAGGAAGAATTAGAGATTAGTCACACAGTCTACGACAAATCAAAGGGGTTTCGCCCAGAGCCTGGGCTGAAGAAAAAAACTGTAAACAAGTCGGACAGCGATAGCAGTAAACAGAAAGAAATAGCAGCACGTATTAAATATGATACACCATTTCGGGGTAGTATGACCATTGAAGTAGAACATGAACCCCAATCAGATATCGAACGCTCTACAGATAGCGATCAATTTGAGCCTGACACATTAGATCGCAAGCCGAAGAAGCAAAGCTTCTGTGATGTGAACGCCTGGCCATTACAGGCCTTGAAAAAGATTCAAAATGGAGATCAGCTAAATAACTACACCTCGCTGCCAGTGATGGGCTTGCATGAAACGCATAACGACATGCATGGACATCAATCACCATTAATCTTGCATTCAAGTAGTTCATTTCGTAGTCATAGCAGCCATGGCAGCGGGGCTTTTCCGGCTTACGAAAGCCACGTATCGCCACGTACAAGAGAAATAGTCAACGAGCTGAATGATGAACAAAGGCCCAACATCAATAGCTTACGAGAGATTTATCAATCGCCATTGGTACGACAAAATAGTCAAACAAGCTGTAAGTGTGGAGGTCAATATGCTAGCGCACAAGAGCTAGATTTAAGTAATGAGCAAGGACGATTACTTACGCTCGAGGCTAAACAAAAGCGGCGTCAACAAATCGTTGAATCACCTGTATCACCAC
The DNA here is from genome assembly GCF_042242935.1 of Bactrocera oleae. Taxonomy (NCBI): domain Eukaryota; kingdom Metazoa; phylum Arthropoda; class Insecta; order Diptera; family Tephritidae; genus Bactrocera; species Bactrocera oleae. The sequence goes on from NC_091538.1 coordinate 74,659,405, forward strand.
CGCCAGCCACAAACATAGAGATTTCAAATGCAGCATCTAACAAAACGACCATTAAAATTAGTACACCGAAACTTCGACGCGTTGCAGAAGCTGCAGTAATCAGCCCTCAGGTACATTCTCCAACGACTACGCCGCCCCCACCTCTTAAGAACTTTTCTGCATCGTCAAAGAGTTTCTACGAGCTATCAAAAAACGTAAAAGCAGCGCTTACACCAATGCCTACCGCAAGCCAAACGCCCTCACCTACTCCCAGCAGTACCCTGAACAGCACAACTACCAGCAAAGCGTCATCTTCATTCCTGGGACAAAAGAAACGCATCAGTCGTTCACCGCCACCCTTGCCTCCACCACCTCCACCCAGTACCGCATCCACCACGTTGACAAGTCAGCGGAGTCACGGCTCTACCCGGCACTCACACTACGACCATCATTACCAGAACCACAACCGCCAACACTTTGTTCATCATTCCACCACCAGTACAAATGCTACAACAACAACCACTGAAGAGGAGACAACAAGCAATCATAGCGAATCCACCGAGATCACCGGTGTATCCGATAACCTACCCAACTCAGAATTTGATGGTTCATGCAACAACACACTGTCCAGTGTTGCACATGATGAGCAAACAGATAAACTGGGGCCAACTGATTCCCAAGAATATTTGAGCTGTCGTCGCAGTAGCGTTAATAACAGTAATACGAATACAAATAAAAGCTGCCAACAGTTCCACAATGACAAACATTTAGACTCACCACCGACAAAAACAAAATCTAAACACATTGAAAGTGACTATGGAACTATGTTCAATACGGAAATCAACGGTTTGCGGGGTGACTATAGCCTTACGAAGTACATGAATCGTCGAAAGACTGTAGATACCGCTCAAGAAGATCCGCTTTGCTGTAAGGATATCGATACGCAGCTCGAAACGAACAATAATATTAACAATGTGAAAATTTGCGAGCTAGATAACAGCAAATTAGACCTACTCTCGATCGGTTCACGTTCGAATCGTAGCAGCAGTCGACTGTCCGATCGCACAAAGGAACTATATAGAAATGCTGGAGTACCAGTCGGCATAGCGTATCCACAACGAAGCACAGCTTCAAATAATAATAATGCCAACTCAACGCCACCACCATCTGCACAACCACCAATAAGCACCATACAAACAGTATATCATTGTGAAATCGAGCCTGTGCAGTTGACACATGGAATGCAAATAGCAATGGGCCTCAAAGATCGCGCAAAAAAAGCTAAGGATCTCAAGAATGCATGGAAAAAGTTCGTAAGCATGGCTGCTTCTAAATTTAGTCCAACACATAGTCCAGCGCCTCCTTACGATAAGAAGCCGCTCGGTTTTCTGGATGTGCTTGACCGTGACGAAGGCATCTCCTCGCTTATTGACGAACATCCACGAGTATCTTCCCCAAAAAGTAGTTACTCAGCACCTGCCTCGCATAATTATTATGAACAGCGATTCGGACCTCGTCTACAAGAAATGGACAGCGGTTACATGAGCGCCGATTCGGGTGAAGTTCACAAGCGTAGCTTTTACGATCGTTACAACTTCAAAAAGATGTCCGGTCGTGATCGCATTATACGCATTGATACAATTGAAGATAATTCAGATGGTGGCAGTACTTTAACCGATCGTCACAACGGTATGACGGCATCTATGCGGCGTGGTAGCATTTTAGATAGCAATCGGTTTGAGGATTTTGAACACATGGGTGAACCACCGGAGAGTGAGGTGGCAGCAATGGGATGTAATGCCACACCCTCGCAAGAATCTCCGGAGGCAGACTCAAGCGATGCTGAGTCTGATAAGACACTGACTCATTCGAGCGTCGCTCACTTAGAAACCCCGCATATGAATGCTTTAAATGTATACTCATCTGAGGAAGAAGAGCAGCAGAGAGACAGGAAAAGTCCATCATATGGCTCCTCGGAGACGGATGGTGAGACAAATGCGGAAGATATGTGGGAATCGGGTGCGGAAAGCATTGAAACTCATTCTGTACTGTACAAAAATGTTAGAAATAGTTGAACACTTCTTACGTTACGTTAAGCTAAAGGGAGTATTCTAATCTAGATTTCCAAATTTCGAGCAATTGATAAGAAAATGCAATTAACGGTAAATCCACTTTTTTCATATTTCATAAGTACAGAAAATAAATTTTAAAAAAATCATAAAGTTATGTTTCCTCGTACCATAACGTATTTTGAAAAATATTTTCATAACTGTGTGTGGTTAATACAATAAAAAGATATTTTAAAAATATGAATGCCAAATCTCAAGTAAATCGGTGATTGGAACTTGTGATATCGTGACGACCATATCAAAAAGTAGTTTCGAAAAAATCTCGTTTAAAATGTCAACGTTTGCTATAACCAGTCAGGATGCCAAGTAAAAATTTTAGAAAATAATTTTAATTACGAAAAAGAATTTTCATAAAGATATTTTTAAATATTTCAACAATCGAAATATGAAAAAGTTTTCCATCCCCTAAAATTATTTGCAAAGCAGCAGGGTCCTGAAATTTATGTGAAAAATTTAACGAACACAATGTACTAGAATTGACTAGAACTGACCAACAGATAAAAGACTAATTACAAGTTTTCTTGTTCTTACACTGTTTCGTTTAGCTTTAGATAAATGTAGTTTAAACCAACTTTAAAACACTGTGCAAAAAACTTGTGCAATATTAAAAAAAAAAAATCAAGTGCAATAACAAAGGTCATATCCTTCAGGATGGTGAGGCATCAAACATTTTTACTGTAGCCCAAATATGTACAGTTAAGTTAGTTCGTTGAGAGAAAGAGGCGGTAGGGTGCACTTGTTGTAGACTTTAAACGAACAATGTGATATTTTCCGTTGTCTTTGGCCGGAAACGTGCAATCAATCTGTAGCCACTAAGTGCAATAAAAAAGATGTATCGATAATAATATTCTTATTAACAAAGGGTACTGATATAAATTTATTTAAAAGTAAGCATTTATTGAAATAATAAAATTATAATTAATTAAAATTAATAGATACTTTAGACTATATAAACAATGCAGGCGCAGCTATGAATTCCAAATAGTCCAGTAAAAGGAGCGGGTATTGGCAGGATACTTATAGTAAATATAGCATTCAACAACTCACTTTTCAGTAATAAAATTTCAACTTTTAGTGGATTATGTTTTATTTTATTAAAATAGAGTATTGCATAAGTTAGCACAAACGAATTTGATTTTACGAACTTTAGACAAATTTCATTTAAATATATTTAATTTTAAAGTGTTAGAAGTTAAAATTCAATTAGTAAATAATATATATAAATAATTACTTAAAAACTACTTATAAATAAAATGCTTATTGTAACAATTTACTTAGATTACTTCTTAGAAAATTATGGAATAAGTTTTTCAAGGCAAGCACCATATTTAGTTTTTTTTAATTTTAATACGAACAAAAAACGGAATCAATTGGTAAAGCAATGGAACATTAAAGTATTAAATTAAAATAGTACTATAAAACTGTTCAGGAAGAAATATTAAACAAGTAAGGAAGGGCTATGTTCGGGTGTAACTGAACATTTTATATTTTTGTAATTTGCAATGAGCAAAGCAGGGGAAAAACCTTCAGGTGTTGGCAGAACTTCATATTAAAATATGTTTCGAAAGAATACTATTGTATATTCATTATTCGACGAAATCGTGAAAGAATTAGTATCAAATTTGGTATTTTATTAAGTTATATTATAGGATGTATATTTGATGTGCAAAACGTGAGCAAGGCAAGCACCATATTTAGTTTTTTTTAATTTTAATACGAACAAAAAACGGAATCAATTGGTAAAGCAATGGAACATTAAAGTATTAAATTAAAATAGTACTATAAAACTGTTCAGGAAGAAATATTAAACAAGTAAGGAAGGGCTATGTTCGGGTGTAACTAAACATTTTATATTTTTGTAATTTGCAATGAGCAAAGCAGGGGAAAAACCTTCAGGTGTAGGCAGAACTTCATATTAAAATATGTTTCGAAAGAATACTATTGTATATTCATTATTCGACGAAATCGTGAAAGAATTAGTATCAAATTTGGTATTTTATTAAGTTATATTATAGGATGTATATTTGATGTGCAAAACGTCAACCAGAAGACCAAGGTCTAGACCAAATACATTCATGTTCATAGCCATTTACACAATAAGATATGTTATAATAACGGAAATTATTATATGTAGTATAATATAATTTCACACATTTTCGGCATTAAACTAAAGTATATCCAATATTATATGTTCAGTTAATTTTGTTAAGATATCTTACCCATGGGTCAGTCACCCGGATTTCAACTCGTCTCTTCATTCTAATCGTATATATTATATATACACATGTATATATATATATATGCCTAACTCGATTAGTTTAAGGTGATACAAACAACCGTTAGGTGAACAAAACTATTGTAGTCTGTAGCAACATCTTGCAAGAGAACTTGTTGATTGAAATTACTTTAGGTTAGATTTTAAGCATGGCTATGCATCTAAAGTATATGCTCCAAGATAAAACTGGCACTTTTCTACTGGGTCTCTTACAAGAGCATATTTTTAAAGCTACCGTTTCCCTCATGGATAATAGTTTCAATTTAAAAAAAACGTATACGCTTTGAAAGGTTGTGGCATTGACTACAAGAAAGCTTTCAATATTATCTAATACACCAACCCAATGTAACAAAAGTTATATACACTTCACATGTCAGTTGGTCAAGACAAAAACATAAATTATAAATTTTAAATTATTTTAGTGGAGGCAAAATTAAAATTCAATAATCTAGAATGAAATAATAGATATTGGTTCTGATTAATTGGTTATTTGCAAATAAATATACATAAGTATGCATATAACAAAACTCATTAGCTAAACATACTGTTAAATGAGCTCTCGAATTATTACACACAGGGACGTATTTATAACGATATAAAACAAATAAAATAGCAGCTTCACCACTCTCATGCTTCCGCCCACTTGTGCTTGGAAATTCACAAACCGCTATCGTTTATGTGACTCATTGTGCATTCGATATGAACAAAACACAGAATTGCGCCAATCTTTACAGTTGCTTGCGAGCTACTATGCAACGATCCCAGCTTTCAAAAGCAACTGTAAAGAGAAATATTTGGAAACAACTGCAAATGCTGGTAAAAACGATAACAAAATATAGCAGCTTCTATTTTGAGAGCGTTAAGCTGAACCTCTGAGCGCTACCTCTAAGCTACTACCCATATAAAGCAAACTTATGTGGGAAGTGACCACTAGCCAGCAAGTGAGCAGCGATATTGAGTATAGCTTAGAGTCTTCACTGTTATTTTGTATTCCTAAGCAAGCATTAGCGTTTATATTGTGAATTTCATCAAGTGTAGCTTAAATATTTATAAAATTAAAAAATTAATGGTAATAGTGCAAAAAAAAATAATATCAGTAACCACTACAACTTCGAAACCAACTTTTTTGAAACATTGAGTCATAAGTAACAACGTTTTATATTATTAAAAGCATCATTATAAATTACAGTATGCAAATTACTAAAAAGTAACAATAAGGAATCATCCACCTCTTACCCTTACTTACTTCAATAGCGTATACCATGTTTCAGACGCGCTTATATAAAGACTCTAAGAGATCAAAGTCAAATCTTCGAAAAAAAATATGTTTAAAGAAATGTTGGCCGATTTGTGAAAAATTTAGTGTTTAACATCTTCATATACCAAAAATAAACTCTCCTTTGCCTTAAATTATGATTGGACAGTGGTAACTTATAAACAAATTTACTAAAAATTAAAATAAAATGAAAGCCTATGTTATTTTTTTCATATAATCTTTTCCATTACTAATGCAATCTTCTTTTTGGATCTAAGCTAAGCTCTCTTCTCGGAAGAAAGTTGCTTGCTTCTGTCATTTAAGCTATAAAGAACTTTCACCTTGGTTACCTCGTCGTATAATTCGCTGGGCAATAAGCCCTTCAAGCAATACTAAACCTACCTATCTAGAATTTTTCATGTCAACGAAAGCAAGTAATTATCATAGCGACCCTGCTAACGGTCATTTGGTTTTAATACGATAGTTTAAGCTATACTCTCATCTGTACGTACTCAAACAGAGATGCACGACACGCACGTCATAAACGAAAGAATAAATGCATTTATTTAGAAAATATTGTTTTATTTATCAATGGATTTATTTAATTAATTGAATGACACAAAATATATTTATAATCGTAGCAAATACATTATATCGAAAAACGGTACAAAAGCGCCAAAACTCTCATCACCGATCGAATTCAACGATAGGCGATCAACATCTGCGACGCGAAGCATTTAGTTGGCGCTCTGAGTTTGTGCATTGCGGATCGGTAGCAGGAAAGCGTTCGCGGAAGCGGATAAACGAAGTGGTCGCTGTTACACGATTGTGTTGCAGTTGTGATAAAAACTAAACTTAAGACCGCGAGTGAGTGAGTGATAAAAAAGAAAGCACATAGCGCTATGCTTGTGTAAAAGGCAAAGAGACGGCAAAACCTTTCAGTTAAATTGAATTGAATGTACATTTATTGTTGCAAAACTGCACCGCCAAGGAAATTTCAAACTAAACGGTTATAAGTAAACTGATATAATTAGTAACATCAAGTTACTTAAAAAGTTAGTAGAAGATTAGAAAAATTAAATTAAAACAAAATATGTAAATAAAAGATAAGATTTGGAATAATTTTTTAGTAATTTTGCAATTGTAAAATAAATTCGGTAAATATGGTGTTGCTCTGGCGATTTATATTATATTAACTTATAGGTATAAGTAACCTTCAGAGCTGATTCATCACTTTATTGTTGGAGTGGCAACTGCAGCAAACTGCAAATACCTGTTTTGCAAAAATGCTATGTTGTTGTATTACAACCACAACCATATCATTACAAAGCAATTTTTATAGCGTCATCAAGTCAAGGCGAACTTTTTTGCGAGGCTGCCAATAAACAAAAGCAAAAAAGCATACAGGCATCATTAATCAATGCTTGAAAGAAAATTTTTATATTTTGTACTAACAACACGCTGGTTATTGTTTAATAAATACGTTTTCACAAATTCTTCGAACTTTTATTGCAAAATGAATGACCAAAATCGAACATCTGCCCATTAAGGCCTGACTTACGGTTACCTGACCCAACCTAGTAACATTCTGTGTAGATGAGAAAGTAGTCGGGTTTTAACTGATACTACAGAAGTTGTATTAGGTGTTGCGAATAATTCGGACACCCTACCTTTGAGTAAAAAATATATTCCAGTTATGCCCCACAGAAAAGAAGGTCGCTGGTCTTCTCTGTAAGGTATGTTTATTATTGTTATTCAGTTTTTGCAAACTCAAATTTGACCAAGATTCGAAAAGCGGTCGCATATGCACTCTTTTCAGATGATGTCACATACATATATACATATGTACAGATATGTAAACGCATATGTAAATACTTAAATAACTGACTGCGATACCCACTTTTGTTTTCAATTTCTATGCAATTTATTTGAATTCATTGACAAAAGCACCCGTACACATGAATTTGAGCTGTACTCATATACATGTGTATATATGTACATATGTATATACTCATACATACACAATTATTCCGAAATGTGCGTACTTATCAAATATGGAGTGGCAATCACCTGTGGGCGTGTAGCACTGAACAGGTTAAAACGGTGATGAATATAAACACAAATGGAAAAAAATAAGGAATGTACTCATGTGCATAGCCAACTGTATACATTAGTCTCGTCATTTACGAGACGCTTATTCGCGTAGAATTGTGTATTCAAATATGTATACTTTACAAATGCATTGGTCACACGGTCGAACTTTATGACTTCTAACCAAACATGCATATGGCTGTTTGATATTGACCAGTCAAACACTTGCACAAACCTCCTCCTTGCCTGCCACATCCACCAAAGTGTGTACCTTCATGTAAATTTATTTAAAACTGTGTAGCTGTACCGACATGCATTTTTCTACTTTTTTCACAAATTTAATTATGCTCTTTTTGTGTACTTTGTTTTTAGAATAAGCAAAAAATAAAGAAAAATCTAAAGTAATCCTGTGGCGTTTTCATGGATCTTAACAAACATGTGTGTATTCATTTGTAAACAACACAAGTAATTTTGAAATTTCAAATTTTTCGATAGCCTGTACTAACAAACAAATCAGACACCGTACACAAATGTTGCTGCCACAATTTGCTAGCCGAAACAAAGTTAATAAATTCTCAACGATCGAACTTTCACGCTTTATAAACAATGAAGAAAATAAATTTGATTGCCATTACTTGCGCGTTTATGTTCTTAAGTGTGGGTGTACTTAGGTACATATGTATATATGTGTACTTACTGTACATATGTATCTACGTATGACTGTATACAATATTGAGTATGAAAAAGGAATCGGCCAAGTGAAGGTATTTACACCTGCTTATATTAAACACATATTCCGTTGTTGGGAAAAATATTTCAAAAGACCAACTTTCTGCCATATATGCGTAAGGAATTAAAAGCGCAACGTTTAAGATGATAGCGTTCGCCTCGGCTAATTATTGTATATGCGCCCAAGATTATTATCCACGAGCAACATTTCTCAATTTATTTCGCTTGTTTATCCATATTGCATACATACATACCATGTCTATAATAATATACTTAACTTTTGTGCTATGCCTATGTTCAAATGTATGTATACATGTATGTTAACGGAATTAATAAATTCTTATGAATCTTCAAGAGCAAATCCCGCTTGCGGAAGACGGAATTAAAACTTTTCAATTCGCAGTGAATATAGGCAACCACCATCAGAATTATCTCTAAATTGTTTACTCTCCTTTAAATTTGCACATAAGCTGTGTGTGTAATAAGTGGGTTGGAAGCAATTATTAACTAGTTGGGTATGAAGGTATAAACAGATTTTACCGCTGTGTTTCGTCCACTACTTGTTATACATATGTTCCTGTATTTGTTTTTGCTTTTGGACATTAGTACACTGCTCCACACTTTTGTATATCGTTTGTTTGTTTCATATTTGAAATTTGGCCGGTGTGCGAAAAAGCTTAGTCAGCATTCACTCGTTTTCTGTCTTAAGCTTTCAAGCAGTTTTTTAAGTATATACAATTCCTATGTATGTGCACATATAAATACAACACACACATACATGAGTTGTACTCACTAGCGGATTGGATGATCGTGGCCTCATATAAATATAAGTATATACAGTCATGATAGTAAAAAGCAAAATGGCTACCATTTTCAGAACATAGTTAATCTGTTTTTATAGACCGCAGGAAATCATGACGCATCTGAAATGAATCTAATACCGCGAAATACTAAATAAAATAAAAATAAAAGCAATGGAAGTGTAAAAAGATTGTGTGCGAACTAAATATTATCCGAGTATGTATATACTCATGTACTCATATCTACAATGGTGCTTAATTTATACTCAATTTTCAAACATATTACCTGTGTTCGTATTGGCAATAATGGCAATAATTCATTTGCAAATAGTCTAGATGTACAAATTTATGTACATTCACAAATATGGGAGGAGTCACTAGGCGATTAGGTATGTGAGTGGCATTAATAATAATAAACAAGTAAGGAAGGGCTAAGTTCGGATGTAACCGAACATTTTATACTCTCCCAAAGTCAAATGGTATACTCGTTTGAGATGGACTGATATTTATTTTTATTGTGGATTGACTGATATTTTCGGTAGAAGGTCAACTATAGGCACTGGGGTCCACATATTTAGTACTTAGGGGCTTGAACAGTTTTGGTTCGATTTAGACAATTTTTGGTCACAAGGTGGCATACTTTAAACGTATTATTCACGCAAAGTTTTACCCCGATATAATCATTGTTGCTTGATATGCATAGTGGAAAGTGAAAGAATCAGATGGAATTGAAAATGGTGTTATATGGGAAATAGGCGGTGTTGTAGTCCGATTTCGCCCATTTTCGCACTATGATATAGAAATATAAAAAGAACGTTATACACCGAATTTGGTTGAAATCGGTTAAGCAGATCCCAAGAAATGGGTTTTCACCTAAAAGTGGGCGGTGCCACGCCGGCTGGGTATTGGACTAATTTTTACGAGATGTTGAGTCTTAAGTAGGATAGTTATTTAACCGTTTTTCGCAGTTAGCCGCCAAAGTCGAAATAGTTGCCTTCGAATTTCGTAGTTGAGGATGTAAGTTGCTTTTTCTTTTATTTCAATGGTGTATAAGATTTTTCGATCAAGCTTATATCATAGATACTACTAGGAAATATTTAAACGAGGAAAATCTATATAGAACATTAAGAAAAGACTTCCATCAAGATCTGTGCAAGCTGTAACTTGAATAAAAATTGAGATATCTTTATAAAACTTGGTACACATGTTTCTAGGTACCGTGAGACGGTTGGTGTTGCAGATGATAATCGCACCACTACCACGACCACAAAACGCCATTAATCGAAAACACATAAAGTGCCATAACTAAGCTTCACAATAAGATACAAAGCTGTTATTTGAAATAACTTATCGACTTAGGGAGCGACATCTGCAATTTACAAAGGTTTTTGAAAAATGCAAGTGGCCCCGCCCTCTAATAGGTATTATGTACATATCTCCTTAACCGCTAAACTGTAAAATAAATTCACACCGGGCCCCCACCGACAGCGTGAAAATGGGTGAAATCGGATAATAACTCCACCCACTCCCCATATAACGGTTTTGTTTAAAACTATTAAAAGTCAATACTTCTTTTAGCCCCCATATATGTATGTGCCTACATAAACAGATTTTCGAACTTTCGGCTGACTTTATACCCCATATATCGGCCAATATGTGAGTTCTCTCAATAAAATTTAGCGGGCGTTTTTTTCTAATAACGGTGCATCTGTGAGAATAAAATGGATTAAATAGCGTGACGCCTTTCACGAGCGCTCATATAACTAATATCAGGTTTTTCGAACATCCGGTTGACTTTACATATATTGGAGATGGGTACCGTAATGAAATACAAAGAACGTCTTTTTCTTTAATAATATGTGGTAATGACAAAAATAAACCTACCTCTCGTGGCTTTAGACCGTATATATTGGTCCATGGGTAAGATATCTTAGCCAAATTAACTGAACATTTAATATTGAATGTACTATAATTTGATGCCGAAAATGTCTGAAATTTGTCCACAAATTACCCAAACTGTCATATACTACATAAATGATTTTCGTTATTTCTCCGGCTTTGATCCTTGCCATTTGCAAGTATTATACACTTATGACTCAGTCTATCAAAAAAAAGTGGTTTGGCGCAATCGTGTCAATCACTTCCCGGGTGGTCATATATTCAACGAATGTTGACCTAAATATACCTAATACACATTTTTTTTATACTTTATATGATGTACCACTGCATGTATAAAAACCGATAGTGTCCGATTAAAATTGTGCGATAAGATTTTTTTCATAAAAAGGTCATTTCTACCTGACTCCCAATTTAATTGAAAAATATAGAATCTATACTTTAGGCTGGTAAATTTTAATTTAACGGAACTTCGGCTATAGGACTGAGATATTTTTTTTATTTATAAATATGGGTAAATGCATACACACGTACATGTGGGTTCAGCTACTGAATGAAACCGATTCAGCGTTTTAACCATCCAAAGCAAACAACAACATTATTTTTTGACCAAACAAGAATAATTAAAAGGCAAACAAGGCATTAGATGAGCATACCAAAAGTAGCAAAAATCAACAACTAGAATCAACAGTTCAGAGAGAACACCCACAAGCCGAACTGTGGAGTATGCAAACATTAAATATTCATTAAATTTTCTGTACACAGCCTTTTGTTTTATATTGTTCATTTTCAATATTTTAACTGCGTCTTCAACACAAATACTCATATTAATATACAAAAATACTCCACCGCACGTCGAAAAATAAAACAAAACAAGTCAGGAAGGGCTAAGTTCGTGTGAAACCGAACATTTTATACTCTTGAAACTTGTAATGAGCAAAGCAGGGAAAATACCTTCAGGTGTTGGCAAAACTTCATATTAAACAAGCAAAGAAGGGTGTACCTCTAACTTCGGGTATAACTCTTGCAACTAGCAAAGATCAAATCCGGCGAAATAACGCAAATCATTTATGTAGAATGTGAGAGTTTAGGTAATTTGTGGACCAATTTCACATATTTTCGGCATTAAACTATAGTACATCCAATATTAAATGTTCAGTTAATTTAGCTAAGATATCTTATCCATGGACCAATATATACGGTCTAAAGCCACGAGAGATAGGGGTATTATTGACCCGATTTTATTTATTTTAGGCATTACTACATATTATTAACAGAAACAGATTTTCTATGAGTTTCATTAAGGTACCTCACATACCATCAACAATATGGTATATAAGAAATAAAGTCAACCCGATGTTTGAAAATCATGATATTAGTTATATGGGGGCTAGACAAGTTTTCACCCGATGTCATCCATTTAAGGCACATAGATGCATTGTTAGGAGAAAAACACACACACTCTCTTTAATTAATCTAACTTACATATTAACCGATATATGGGGTATAAAGTCAGCCGAAAGTTCAAAAAATTTTCTATTAGGTATATGGGGACTAAGGGAATTATTAATCCTATTCAATCCAATGTTGGTACACAGACATACTATTATCAGAAAAGGATTCTCACCGAATTTCTGTAATATATCTCACTGATTAAACGATATTTTCGATAAAACGTTCGCAATACGGCCGAGGTGCACATTTCGGTACCTATGAGCTTGAATAGTTTTGGTTTGATTTGGACAATTTTTGTCTGTATGAATTTGGTTATTACAGCTTTAGCGCTTTTGAAGATATGTACATTAGACCTATTAGAGGGAGAGCACGCCCACTTTGTCATAATTTTAAAAAATTTTGTATCTTTTTGACTTATATTGAAGATCATTAACTAAACTTGAATTTTAGTTCACGTCAGCTAAAATTATATTAAAACATCTTCAAATCAGATATAGGTATATATGTGATATCAACTCAATCGAAGAGGCTAAATTTAATATATTATATTATATATTGAGTTGATGTGGAAAACGTCAACCAAAGGTTCAGAATTCATTATATTAGGGATATGAGGTTTAGACCGAGATCTAGACCAATTCCATTATAATTCAGCGTTAAACCACATAATTTTTAAGAAAACTTGTTCATTAAAATATTACATTTTGAACAACTTAAATGGTTTAAAGTCAGGTGGAAAGACGGCAATCATTATAACTTACACATGGAACGACATATTCACCATAAAGCTTGTTAGAAAAATAAAAATCCCAGTAGCATATGTGATTTGGGAGTAGAATTGACCCGATTTTATCTTTTTTTACCGATATCTCATACAATTAACACGTCACGAACTCCCTGGGTTTCATCAAGGTAACTGACATACCATCACCAATCTATATGGAGTAAGATAAGCCGGGTGTTCGAAAATTCTGATATTAGTTTTATAGAGGCTAGGTCAAGTTATCAGATAGAATTTAAAATTATTTTCGCACTGTAACATAGGAGTATTAGGATAATCTTATGTACCGAATTTGGTTGAAATCGATCGAGCACATCCCGAGATATGTCATTTCACCTAAAAGTTTGCGGTGCCACGCCCATCGTTTATTTTGACACCAGCTCCTTAAAAGCCCTCTTGTGCCATCCTAAATGTAAAATCCTCAACCTTTAGGTGAACAAAACTATTATACTCTGTAGCCACATGTTGCAAGAGTCTAAAAATCAACGTATGAAATTCTTTAAGTACAACAACGAAACTTACGTAACTTTAGAGATGGGTGAGGCCATAACGATGGGAATAAAAAAGCAAAAAGGTAATAATAATTTCAACTAAAATAATTCGTGGTCATTTTATGAGATATGAAACATACAAACTTAAAATGCTTATACATACACATACATACATAAATGGGTCAAACAATTAAATCGACAGTGCGACAATCAGCTCACCTACGTGCTTAGTGTGGGCTTTCATTTGCATTTTCCCACACTATAGTCAAGAAAATGCTTCATGATTTAGTGGTATGCTACGTTTTTTCATTCAACTTGAAATAGACTGACCACCGGTATAGAAGTGTGTATAATTCAAGGTAGGGCTTGCCTACAGTGAATACGTCTTGGACAAAACATTTGTCAATAAATGCAAACATAGAATTTTTTATCAGCGAATAAAAACAATATCTTAACTTAAAAAGATTGTTTTATTGCAATCGCAGTTAGCCTGAAGCTTTATTATTTTTTTATTTAAAGGCTTTGATTTTTCTATTTTAGTACATATATATTGGTATATATTTTCACATACATATCTCTAGGTAAAACGATTAATTCAAAATTTAAATAAAATTCAATCAAATTCAATTGATTTTCTAATCTTTTGTAATTTTTCTGGCAAATTTAGGGAATAGGGACGGATCTCTGGTTAATAAATACTACTAAGCCAGTGGGGAGAGCACATTTCAACTTCTGGACGATGTGAATAAGTTAAAATGAATTGCTTTTAATCAACTTTCTTTCTAGCCTGATAAGATAATGTAGTTCTTTTCATCGAAGACTATTAGTTAAGACTACTTAGTATAAGAGTTAGAAGAAAAAACTTTTGCCTTAAAACGCTCCGTCGTCATAAAATCTGCCACGCGTACGGAGCACAAGCGTATGCTTTGCTTTCGCTTATGTTAACATACTCCTAACTATTCTATATATAATAATATAATATATTCGAAATCATACTTAACTTGCGAGCCTGCAGACGCAATTCTTCGGCCAACAAAGAGGCATTCGTTCCACTATATGGTTTCAAAAGGTGTTCTGGAGCAAAGCTAAGTATCCGCGTGCTACACCGCTCCTTTGGTTAAATGCCTTTTATTAAATACAAACTTGTATATTTTGTGGTCATTCTGTTTAAACTTTCCCTCTTTTCTATTATTCGCCATGTTACTCTTTACTGAGTTGTCTTCTATGTTTTACTGTACTACTACTGTATGTAGTTGTATGTTAGTATGTCTTTATGGCGTATTAATTTCACAAAACCGCAGATCTACTTGTGAATACGACTACATTGAGACGACAAAGCGACTACATACTTGTGACATTGCTTAACCGGACAACTGTACTTGAGCATTCAAGATTTATCTTACGATAGTGATGAAGACTTTATGATTATGCCCTCTTAGATGTTTCAATCATATGTACATATTAGGATGAGCCAAAAAACTAACCTATTGAATTTATCGGTTAAAATTAATTTATATACACAGAAAAAATATCCTTGCAATGCAGAATTTTAAGCTTAATTTCAAAAGATGTCGATGAGCACTAAAAGTTACCCATATTAATAACGAAAATATTTTACCATTACAACTACCATAACTTTTGAACCGTTTAGAATCTTTATGAATTTTTGAATTGAAATAATTTCACGTAAAGTAGATTTTAATTTAACGCTCTACAAAAATCTGTGACGTAAAAAATTGTATTCTAAACGGTTCAAAAGTTATGACAATTTGAACGAAAAAAAATGGTTTACGTATTATTAATATGGGAAGCTTTAGAAGATCAGCGACACCTTTTGAAAATAAACTAAAAATACTGCCTTGCAGGGTTTATTTTTTTCTCTGTATATAGGTTAAATATTATATAACATTGGTATTTTGAAGTGTATTGAGTTCTCCCTCCAGTAAAGTGCTTAGTCTGTCTTTTCTCTTGAGAGACGGGACCCGTTTAATATCAAATGGGAAATACATTTGAACAAAAGCAAATTTTATAAAATATAGCCTTTATATTTGTTTGGATATAGTAAACTGAAGCACATTAACTAATTATATATGTACATACATATATGCATTATAGCGCATACTACAATTTCTACTCAATTTCAATGTTACACTCACTTGCTAAACCATATAAGAACCACTCTCACTACTCATATGTAAAACATCAAGTTTAATACCAATTTTACTTAACTAATTATACAGTTCTGTCACATTCTAACCAATTCAATGTTTTTATAGTGAGTACCATTTGACCGCCTTGAAACCGGATGTTGTCACTGTAAATTCCAGCAAACAAAATCGTTCTAACACCCGCCACCCTTGAATTCAAAAGGAATTCCGCACATGAACAAATAACACGCAAAACTATAATGGCAGTTCGATAAAGTTTTGTTTAATAACCTGTCGTCCGTGCACACAATAAAACGGCAATCACGTTCCTAAGGAGTTGACCACTCACAGTAAGGCCTAAAAGCCAGTATTATTCTGAATACTTTAATTTCATAGAATGGTTGCAGTTTTTTTTTATAAATCATGTGTGTGTTGTTAAATTATATAAGAACGTGTCATCCACTTGATAATACGAAAAAGTTAATGAGAACTTCTGTATCTGTATCAAGGGCTGCTGTATTCATTACTCTATATATCATCCATATATATGTGTATATATTATCTAGCGAAAATGTAAAAAATGGATAATAAGTCGTATCTCTCATATTCACTTTTGTTTATATGACAATATAATTCACTACAAATATGGTATATAGGACTGTATATATACAAAATTAGATCACTGTACGTTCGCTCACCTTCAATTGCAAATTGCGGTTTACTCTACAAGTATATACGGTGAGCCCAGTTGGTGCCATCGAAACTCGAGCTTTTCATATACATAGTTATAATTTGTTATATGCTTTTTCTTTCTCCCTCTCTTTTATTATGTTCGTTTCAAAAAAATTAGTTGATGCCCATATCCGACGTATAATTTAAATCGTGCTAACAAACTAATTACCCCATTACTTACATACATACAAAAACAAGTACTAGAAATCATCGGTCAGTTCTGTGACACGATTGGTATACTGTTTTATGTGTGCATTGTATGTCTCTATTTTATATAAGTAAGTATGTCGAGTATTCATGTATATTTTATATGGCTGTGTCCATGTGTCAATGAGGTAATGATCACACGTGACATCCGTTCCTTAGTAGAAGTTAATTGCTTAGAAATGTGTTTGTAAAAGTTTTCAACGGTATTTAACCAAAATTACGCGCTAGTATTAGTGCGTTTCCAGATACCTCCATTAGCCATACAGCCCACTAGCTATATTATTATACAATAATGTATATTAAACACTTTTTAGGTTATAAAAATATTTATTTTCGTTTCTCAGTTTGATTAGGCTTGTGTTATAGTATGAACGCCAATGGTTATGATTTGCAATAACAGACAAGAAGGAAAGGCTAAATTCGAATATAAAGTAGTCTCGTAAGTTGTAATAGTACACCGATTTTGGGAGATTAAAACTGAAGCACCGTGGAACTTGGAACATTTAGCCAAACAGTCGAGTAAACTGAAATCAAAAATTTGTCATTGAGGGATTATATCGGGCTTTGAGAGCATTTGGGAGCTCAAAAGACTTGCATACATCTGCTTAACTGTGAGCTTCACATGAGGGATCAACCTAAATAGCTAACATATCAGTAAGACAATCATAAAAAGATTTCATCCAATATTGCTACCAGACAACATTCTGGCAAACATACAAGTTTCTCATTATTTGATTAAGATATATATATATACAGTGGCGAGCAGAATTGAGTGCATGTTTACAAAAGTGACTTTCATCACCCATAAAAACAAAACCACACAAGCAAATCCAAATTTTTTCTTGTTTTATTTTTATTATTATTTATTCTAGTAAAAAAACAATGACTAATTAGAAAAATCGAAGAGTTTGAAAGAAAAAACGAAAGAAACTCGCATAAACTCAATTTTGCACGTTTAAAAAAAGTTCAATAACTAAATAGATTTCAATATTTTGTCCATAGACCCTTATTGGAAATGACTTCTTATACGCGGCCTGGCATGCTCTCTACCAAATTTTCAATAATATCTTTCGGAATACGACTCCATTCTGCTGTTACACGATCCCAAAGGTTGCCAATGTTTGTTGGAGCTGTTTCGTACTGGCCGATCCGTCTTTTCACTATTGACCAAAGATTGGGAAGATTGGTTTGCAGAATTTGAAGATAGTCCTCTTTTCGCATGATACCATCTACTAAACGAAGAGGACCAACATGTCACCATGTAAAACATCCCCAAACCATAATATTTCCACCGCCATGTTTAACAGTTTGTTTTACGTGGTGTCTTTGTATACGTTCTCCGGGTCTACGCCAGCAGTATTTCCGTCTGACTGAAAACGGTTAAATTTGGACTCATCAGACCAGACAACACGTTTCCAATCATCAATGGTCCAATTTTGATGCTCCCTTGCAAATTTCAAACGCGCTTTAATATTCTTATCGGACAATGCAGGTTTGTTTTTTTTCACACTTGAAATATATCCGATGTCTCGTAGCGCTCTTCTAGCAGTCCATTCACTAACTTTTTTGTTAATGACCAGAGAAGCACCCTTTGGTGTCAGTAGCTTGTTTTTTCTCATTTCGGACATCATTAGTCGAGCATCTGAGTCCTTCAATAATTTTTTGCGACCTGCGACTTGCGGTTTGGGAGTCACATTTCGCCTCTTTTGAACTGCGATCACCGCCGATTGGCTAATACCAAGCCTCTTGGAAATTTTCCGCGTAGTACAGCCATTCTCGGTCAGGCTCACAACATTATTTTCCATTTCTTTAGATAATTTTCTCACTTTTTTTAAATATCGACAAATTATTTCTAATTCGAAACCAATTCACAAAACCTGCTTTGCTTCGCCCGAAACACCGTTTAAACTGCACTAAGAACATCAAAAATAGCATAAGAACAAATATAACGGTGAATCTGGCTGATTTATGCTGAGAAGAGAAGAGAGAGGGCAAAATACTTGGAAGTCATAACACGTGCAAAATTGAGTTTATGCGAGTTTCTTTCGTTTTTTCTTTCAAACTCTTCGAATTTTTCTAATTAGTCATTGTTCTTTAATAGAATTTGTTACAAATTAAATAATAAAAATAAAACAAAAAAAATTTTGGATTTGGTTGTGTGGTTATGTTTTTATGGGTGATGAAAGTCAGTTTTGTAAACATGCACTCAATTCTGCTCGCCACTGTATGTATATATTTAATGCAAGGAAAGGGAAATCAGGTGTCTATATATTAAGTCTACTACGATATCGTGTATTTCAGGCAGTGATAAAGGTATACCCAACTTATTTCATTGTAAGATCTACTCAAAATTTGAAATTTTATAACATTTCAATTTTTTGCCGGATCAAACAAAGCAATAAGTTTTGGTTACAACCCCCAACACAATCGGTTACGATTAAAAATGAATATATTATATATTGAACAATTATTTTGTAAAATAACTCACAAGAGAAGAATTTTTTTTTTTTGCGTTGTGGTATATTAAAGCAACAAATTTTTGATGTTTCTATATAATAAAGTGAATGAAACTCGTTGAATATCAATTGAGAAAGTTTTTTTTTATTATTTTCAAATAACACTCCGAAACTGCAGATCACTAAACAGTTCATTTAATTTTCACGTTTCTGATCTTGCACGGCGGTTACAAATGTCTCTGTTGACATAATTGTTTGGAAGGATTTCAGTTTGACCCTTCCAGTATTTCCAGTTGCTAAAAGTCAAACCGATCCCATCAATTTTTAAAGTCGAGTATATGATTACGCTCTCAGCTCCCAATTACATGAGACTTGTACATCTCTTTATCTCTGATATAGTATCATACATTTTGTATACGTTTGTACATATAAATTTTAGACTCGTAGGCAGTAACTGACGACATTTGATTCGAAATTTGTGTTTGTGTCTGTGTTGATTTGTCAGCACTAAAATAAATTTCTTGCAATTAGTGCCTAATTTACCCCAACTAATTTTTAACGTCGCTGAAAACATCTTTCCTCCTATTTCAAAGCCGGCAATTGTATTCGCTCCATGCAAGCTTGCTCGCATACATATGGTGTGTATGTACAAACTTACATAAGTACATATACAATCATACGGACGATCTCAAAAGTGTAAATACGAGCGAAAATAAACTAAAAGAAAAAAACGTTAACTTCGGTTGAGCCGAAGCTTAAATACCCTTCACAAGTACAACAAATGCTTTACAAGAACTAGATTTTTAACACACAGTTTGCAATGCAGCTCTATGCTATAGTACCTTAAACTGAACAATTCTTCGGGGATTGCATCATTACCTTAGACAATAACCCATCCCAAATTTCATGAAGATATCTCATCAAATGAAAAAGTTGTCCATACAAGCACTTGATTCCGATCGTTTTAATGGCAGCAATTGTGCAAATGGCAGCCATAGTTATCCGTGTGTGTAACTTCAGATCGATATCTCAAAAACTGAGATACTAGTGCACATATATACAGACAAACGGACAAGGCTAAATTGACGGAACTCGTCACGCCTATCATTTATATACACTTTTCATAGGGTCTCCAACCTTTCCTTCTGGGTGTTGCAGTTTCTATGGCAGATAGATGCTATAGTGATCCAATCTTAACAATTTCTTCGCAAATTGCGTCATTGCCTTAGACAATCCATATCTCAAAAAGTGAGGAACTTATTCACGTATATAAAGACAAACGGACAAGGCTAAATCGACTGAGCTCGTCACGCTGATCATTTATGATATGTACATATTTTTATAAAGTCTCCGACCTTTCCTTCTGGCTGTTACAAACTTCGTGACAAACTTAATATACCCTGTTCAGGGTATTATAACGAATGAAAAACAGTAATAGTTATAACCAACCAATAAATAATCTCATAAATGGTGTTAAAAGCGAAACCAAAAAATCATATTTTATACTCCCCAAAAATTAATCGCAGTTTATTATAATACTTGCTAACAATTATAGACGTGCGATCAATTTTGCGAGAAAATGGTCAGATGTTTTCAAGACTAACCATTAATAACAGAGATAAAACAATTTACCCATTAAGTATGAATGTAAACATGTATATATACGTACATACATATGTATGTCTATTTGTAGTTGCTGTTGAGGCATGTGGCTAGAAATATTTCCGATTACTTCGATTTTTGTTCACCAGTTTTAATTTGCTCACGCACAGTTGAGCATTAATGGTGTGTTGGCTATGCATGAAAGAAAATTACTCAATTGTGACAGGGGAACACTTACAAACATACATACATTTAATTACATGTTATAAACGGCTAAATTGCGTTTTTTCGAAACTGTGGTACTTGAACCTATTGGACGGAACAGCCTCAAGCCGCAGCATCTGGCTACTGACCGCCTGCTTCTACAGTTCAGAAAGCTGTAAGCTTTTTTGATAGAAAGCATTTATTCACACTAACATTGAAAAGTAATTAACAAAAACTAAAAACAGCAAAAAAGAGAAGCTCTCGTGTTGAGTGAAGATTGTCGGTACCTCAGTATCTACTGTGGTCGGTACAACTATTCGTGTTGTTATTTAGTTCTTGGAGCTGTGTGTGCGGTCAATTGATAATAAAATTATTTAATTATATTTTTCTGCACTTACAGTAAAAATTTATGAGTTTTATATATACCCGAATTTACTTAAATAAGTGAGCATAAATGTATGTACATAAGTACGTACAGTTAAGATGTCACATGGTACAGTTCCTTTTAAACTAACATTAGGAAATTATTTACAGATATTTATTAACAAATATAAAGATGACTGGGTTTGGTGTATGACTCTTTTCAATGACCCACAGCAAGCAAGCCACTATTAGCCATATTAATAACTGCATAAACTCAGACATTGATGACAATTTCGGATTGCAAAACTGTTAATACGAGGGCTAACGCAGTGCCATTAAATTCACAAGAAACGATTCAGAAAAGACCACGTATACACTATCTGAAAAGATAGTATTTGTAAAGTAAATCTTTATATGTATGTACTATGTAAATATTCAATTTGGAACAATTTTTGTAATGTGAATTAAAACTTTATTCAATACAAGGTGTGCAACGGGAATTTTAAAATTTCGCGGGTTTGGGGAGTTCAATAGTCAAAACTGTTTTTGTTATGTTGATTTGTGGTACATGGCCCTGAAGAACAATAATATTTTGAACTGCATTCATTACTTACTACATCCGTTAAGGTTAGACGTGTTTTTATTAGCTTGGCGATTTTCGTTTGTTAAAAGCTCAAACTCGTTACTTCTTCGTAAGTTTTCGGAAAAAACAACACTGTAACGATGCTCCAGCATTCATATTCGCCAGAGATGGCCCGTGTGACTTTTTCTATTTCGCAAAATAAAGATAACCCCAAAGGGCGTCGTTTTACAAGAGAGATGAAAATCGCTGAACCAGCTAAACGCTAACCCAAAATCGAGTTTGAGAAGTATTTCGTAATCGAAAGAAGCGCTTGTATAAGTACATAATATCGAATGGGTACTATTTTTTCCAACAAACGAAAACTCCCGGTATTTTTTGAACACACCTATAGAAACAATTAATGGGTGTGAAAATGGAAGGTTCTTAATTTGCTAGAGATTAATAATGACCTATAATATAATATATGAGTACAAACATATGTATGTACATGCTATCCAGGATACTACCAGAAATTTACGATATCTTAAGTGCCGCTATTTAATTTGTATTATGCGATGCCAACAAACAAGAAAATAACAATAACACAATTATTAATATATACATATGTATGTATTTTTGTCAGAAAACAAATAATCGAAAAAGCAATTATGCAACTATATTGGTAATATATTTGTATTTGTGCACAAATTGGTTCGTTTTGTTAAGTTAATTGATCAGCCAGTAAATAAAAACTGTCGACTACACCAATGAACCATAAATAACACCAATCAAATCTAAAGTAATAAATAAGAAAAATATACGTAATAGTATAGTTTCACTTGGATCATCCTCCAAATGCCAAAACCATCTTCTATAAGTTTCATCGCCAGTTAAACTCACAAGCAACCACGCGGTAGTCAAAATATTGAAGTATTCAAATTATATTGATTTATTCCATTTCCAAGAATTCAAAGTCTTGTATTAGTGACACATTCTCATCATTAATTGAACAAAAAATGTAAATTTTAATTCCTATGACGCATAACAATCGTGAGAAAATAGCTTATCGTTCAAAGGAGATCTTGAACAAAGTTTTTTTTTGTAATTAAATAGTCTTCAGACTTTTTGTTTTACCCATTCTTCTTTGTCAAGAGACTGCTACGGTTTAATAGAGTAAAAACATTTGGTAACTGACCTTTCAAACTTGATTTTGAGTAAAAGTTATCATATGTATATACACAAATGAGGTTAGTTCAAAGAGTAAGGTGTTTGTAATTTTTATCAAGAACTATTTGCTTGCTCATCTATATTCTCTTCCCTTAAAAGTAATTGAGGATTATTCGAAGAAAATAGTACCCATTTCATCGAAAGTTTGTAATATGATATTTGGTATGTTATATACATCGACTTATAGTTCTTATACTGGTTAAACGTCATAGCCATTTACTCATGATCTGTTACTAGATAAGACCCTACACTGACTTAGTTAAAAAGTACTTGATTTTTTAAGAGCAAGAAATAGTCAAGCATTTTTTGTCCACAAGCAATTCTCGATTCGATGGCTCTGCAAATACTACTTCAATAAAATTCGGTAGTACGCAGCCCGATAACCATACTTCTGAACGTGCCTCGTATTCAGATGTTCATTTAGAATTCTTCTTTCATACTTTTCATTACACTGTTTGCCGCAATCGCCCAATTCGCTTTAACTAATTAATTACTTAAATAAGTTTGATTTTGGTGGGCGAGACATAATTAAGAATTCATTATCTTCAAAAATTAAGCGAAACATTTATAAAAGCTCTGAGGTTAAAATTACTTATATATGTATGTACAAGCATATGTAGTATTCTGGGCCTATATGTTTTTATAAGAGGTAATATATATACATCATATCAACGGATAAAGCGAAGACAGTTCAGGGCGACCGGAATACTTCAATAACAACATAATGAAAGTATTCGCTACTAGCCAGGGGGAGCTGGAATCCATATTTAAACAAGTTGTCCAAATCTCATGTATCTCATGTATGTCATACATACATGAATTTTATTAGATATGCAATTACTATTTTGAGGTTGAGATCTATATTAGAGATAATAAAGAAGTGTATTAATTACACTGATACGCACAAAGAAATATTATTACAGTTTGCATGTTAATGCGTTTACAGATCTATTAGTTGTCTGACTCTCCGGTTCAGTCTTTTGCCTGAAAAGTCAACACAGACTTAGCTACCGGTTAAATATTTAAAATTTTGAAGCAGTACACAAAAAGCTTACTTGAATTTCATTAAGTGGTTGGCTGAAGTAATAACAAACATAATTTCAGCAAAAACATTAAATTTCAAGAAAGACCGAAATTATGTTGATGAGCAAGCTGTCAAGAGACAAATGTTTTCAGCAGAGTGTCGGGAATACATGTGTCAAAATTTTTTTTATATTGCTGAGTTATTACCTCTTACACTGAAACAAGAAATTATGTAGAAATATTGTATCTAGCATCTGGTCTTTTGGTTTTATTATATTAACATTATTTGTATTAATTGCTTTGTATGACGCGGGAATGTGGTCATGGAGCTAATGAATGGGTTTCACACTACTTTAGCATTAACAAACTTACTTTGGATGCCTAACAAAACATATAATGTTTTTATAAACATACAAACATATTTAGCCCGTAAAGCGAAAGCGAAAAACTAATTTTTAATTATCGTTCAATTTTCATTCTGTATGTTAGTTTTCAGATACCCGTCTTTACTTAGTGAATTTACGGCTTAAGTGTCATCCTGTCATCATGATAGTATTATAGTCTCAAATTATTCTAAAATAAATTTTTAATAAATTGTAATATTTTATTCTTGTCACATCTGTCCCTTCTACAGTTTAATTTAGAAATAATTACACATTTCGTAACTTTAAAATTACAGCTGTGGTATAAAATCATTTTAGTAACCTCTTAGTTTCGAGCCCTTCGGTTTCTATAAACAACTATAGTCAACAATTAGTATAAAAAATGTCCTTATGTGTTTTCATTTTTGGAAGTCATTTAGCCATTGATAAAATAGTGCTAAAACGTGTAAAACGAAACTGGGTAGCGTCGAGGATATCGAGTATATCACTTTATTCGCATACTCTTTTATATCAAATCAACTCAATAACTTTGTTGTTGCTTTTACATGCAAATTTTTGGACAGGAGAGCAGCGCGCAAAGATAGCCAGCAGAGAAGTGGGAATCGAAAAAAGCAGTAACACTAGATCCAAAACTATACGAAAACAAAAATACGTTCACTTCGGCTATAATACCCTTTACACATTCAAGTTTTCTTTACAAGGACTTGATTTTGAACAATCAGTTCGTATGACAGCTAAGTATAGGATATAGTGGTTCGATCTGAAAATTTTTTCGAAGATTGTACTGTCTCCTTAGGCAATAATCTATGCCAAATTTCGTGAATATATCTCGTCAAATAAAAAAGCTTTCCTTACAACTACTTGATTTTGAACGTTCAGTTTGTATGGCAACTATATGCTATAATAGTCCAATATTCCGACAAATGAGCAGCTTTTTGGGAAGAAAAGGGCGTGTGCAAAATTTCAAACCAATATCTCAAAACCTGTGGGACTATCCCATATATATAGACAGACGGAAATAGCAAAACCCACTAAGCTCGTCACGCTGATTATTTCTATATGTACATATGTATATATTTTAAAGGGACTTCGACATTTCCTTCTGGGTGTTACAAACTTCGTGGCAAACTTAGTACATAGTATATGTTCATGGTATAAATATTATCAAATTATGAAGCCAAATCATCGCTGCACTATCGATGTTCTCTAATATTCGTAAGCATATATGTACATACATACATACATATATTTTGATTGGGAACTACGTTTTTGTTTTGTAAATCGTAACCCATTTCGGAGTTATCTGTATAGCAACCAGACAGCCGACAGCCAACCAAATTCTCAGATTGCATATAAATAATTCAGTGTGTGATATATTCAAAGCGTAAGTGGCATTTAAATATTCCCCTTCCAAAATTCGTCGAACCACCTCATCACTCCATACGAAGTGCTGCAACCATTTATTTACTTAGCCTGCAAAACGAATTATGAAATTATTTACATTTACATTTAATAAGTATAAATGTATGTAGTAATGTACATATATTTACATAATAACCTATATATTTGTATCATATCACAAATTGGTTTGGAACATTGCATTTTTTGTATAACCAACAGAACAAATGCATATACAAATACTTCTTTGTGTATTTACATATAATTAGAAATGTATATGTTTAAAAGAAAAAAATATTAGAATAATAAAAAAACGCATAAAATGTGTCCCAGTGTAATATAGCATACACACATGTTCATATAAGTTTGACTATCCAACAACAAGTATAACAATGTGATTTTAAAAGCGTTGCTTCCTACAGACATCAACGATACTTTCCAGTGAATGAATTGGAGAAAGTAAACCTATTTACAATATATTCTATATAATATATATAAATATAATATATATAAATATATAATATATATAAAATTTTTTTAAATGGTTAGTAGATCTAAAAAACTCACATTCTCCAATTTCACAATAAACAAAAATTGGATCAAATTGCCCTGTAGTAGAACTAGTAGATCTTTTTTTACACATTTATATAAGCATCACGGCAAAAGTAAACCATGTATGCATCAAAAAGTATTCCACATAGCCGAGAGAGTACTCCAAAATAAGTCACATTGCGTAAAAGACATGTGATCCAATTAACAGTATGAGGTCATAGGTTAGAATCATATACTCGTACTCTAACTTTGCATGATATCAGAGCACTCTATGTATTTAATGTCTGTATAAAGTTGCATTCAAACCTATCGACGATCGTCAAAACACGAGCCACCATTAAAGAGACATCAGTTAGTTTACTATAATACAGGGTGACTCACGAATCGTGTTACAAAAACAAACCGTAATAACTTTGTTTTCAATCAACCACAGTGCCTCGTTCTGGGTGAGGTACTGTCTCATGAATTATTTCTGGGTTTGATTCACTCCATATACGGCAATTTTGCTTGTTTTCATTTCCGTTTGGATCGAAATGGGTCTCTTCAGACATAAACAGGCAATTTATCAAGTTATTGTCTTCTTCGGGCATTTCAATAATTTTTTGGCAAAATTCCAGGCGAATAGGCAAATCTAGAGGATTTAACAGGCTTGTTATTTGAACTTTGTACGGAATCTGGTTTAAGTCATCATGAATTATCCGTTGTAATGACCGTCTACTACACTCCAAGTTGCGCCGAAAAGTTGCGAGTCGGAATTTTTGGATTTGCCTGAATTGACGAAGAAACAACCCCGATTGTTTTTTGAACATGAACATACGGATCTCGATCGTACGATCTTCTTGCGATACTTACAGATTGGGTAAACCCATTTACCCACCTTATAGTGGTCCATCTACTTGGAGGAGTGCCTCCAAAATCCCGTCTGGACGGAAATGACGGACTGCAAAGTATAATACTGCTGCACTATCCAAACCTTCTTTTCGGTATCCCAAGCATTCTTTTTAAAAAATTTAAATAATAACCTGCCAAATAAAAGAAAAATTAAGTCGATTACTCACACAGAAAAAAGTTATTACGGTATGTTTTTCTAGCACAATTCGTGAGCCCCCCTGTATTAAAGAGGAGCATTTTGGTATGCTCCAACGTCGAATAAATGCTCATATACTCATATAATCTTTACAGGGATGTTTACATACACTCTGCGAACAATTTCTTAATAATACTGAAATCCTATGTACAATAGATATAAGTATACATTCATACATACCTACGATATGTTGTCTTTAAATTAAGTGTCGTAAATTGTTCAATTAAACTCAATGACACTGCAACGATAATAGAATGAATTGAAAGAAATGTCTTTCCCCAAGCATTTTCTGTATAAAATTATCTGTAGCTTTATTCCTAAAACCTAGATTTTGTTAAAGATTTTAGACGAGATCGATAAATATAGTTAAATTAAATTTAAAAAAATTAAAAATTAAATTAAAAAATTAACGAGTTTCGTCGGTTATTTTATTTCAAGATTACAGCAAAACATCCAATATTCGTTATTTCTCTATTTGGTAAACATGTATTAATTGAAAAAACAGGGATATATCATATTAAAATTAAAAACATTAATGGAGCAAATCTTAATTAAATGGAGTACTGCCGTATCATATATATGAATATTATCAGTTATATTTATATATACTCAGTCATTGTATATTAAAGAAGCGAAATTTATTCTAAAGACTTAATGTTATTTTATGACATTTATATATTATTTTGTTACCAAAATTTTATGGCAAGCAAAATAATCTTACTGAAAACTGTTAAATATGTTAACGCTAACTGTTACATATGTTAACGCTGTGACAAATCCGCTTACTCTTACAGATTGATAGACCATTTGTCAGCACAATTGGGAATTTACGACTACCAAAGTGACTGCTCTACAAAAAACCAAAAGCAAAATGTCCAATAAACCATACAGTGCGATCAGTATAACCAATTGCGGATTAGATGACCCACAGGTAATGAACACATGATCGATTACTGTTCATAACAGAATAATCGTTTACAACTTGATTTTTAATACATATGTATACTTGTATATTTAAGAGTGAGTTGGGTGCCGCCTTTGCCAATAACAACCTAAAAGATTTTCGAATTGCTCTCGATAAAGGTGCAAACCCTACTAGATGTGATGACAAGCATTTCAGCGTTTTTGAGTTAGCTCTGAAAACACATGGTCGCGCTGCATTCGTAGAGGAATGTTTGAATCATGGTTGCAGTCCTAATCATGTAAGTAAATATCAGGAAAAAATTGTGTAAAATTGTCGTTAGTGTTACCTTAACTAACTAATTTATTTTAAAAATTATGCGCTATTCTTTCACGGCTATATTCACTTTTATAACAGCGAGTTGAGCCTTTATATAATATTATACTCAAAAGCATGAAATGAATTTCAAAATCAGAGAGTCAAAAGTCGACCGGACTAAGTGACAAATTGAATCATACGTAAAAAACAAACAGCTTCTCCACTTTTCTAAGGTAGCTTATGTTGTTACTGATTTCTGTAAGTTAATATGAATACAAAATACGAATAATGCGAAAGTTGTTGCACTAACCATACTAATGATTTACGATATATAATATATAAAATTTATAGAAAGTGTATTATTTTATAGAATAATTTGACTAGAATAACTGAGTAATATAATATTTTTGACTTGTAATACACGTGCTGCTTCTGGAGCAGATTTTTAATCTTATTTTTCTTTATTTACTGTTTAGTTAAGTCAACACTGGAAGAAATCAGCAATCAATTTTGCCGCCGATTCCCTGGATCCAAGAATTCTCAATATACTCCTACGTAACAAAGATGTACAAGTAGATCGACCCTATGCCAAACTCACGCCTCTTAATACCCTCGCCAAAAAATTGACTGTCGATAATCAGAACGATGTACTCGCTTGCATTAAACTTCTTCTAGAATATGGCGCCTCACCTAACAAGCCTGACGACCGTGAAATGACGCCATTGAACTATATTTTGAAAAATAAAAAGCTCGACAGCCAGATCAAGCGAGAACTTGTTGAACTTTTCACTTCCCAGCCAGATTTAGATGTCGATAACTTTCGAGATGGCGAAGTACGTGAATTGTTGAATCGTGATTACCCCGATATGTTGATAAAATTGAGCGCAGTCGAAGTAAGCTTAGATAGGCTTATTTCACTCCTTCGTAATGGTAACGAAGAGGAATTTGTCCAACAATTTCCAAAATTCAAAGCCAGAATGATTGAAAAACATAACAATCCGAATGATGTGGAGAAGCAAGAACTTCTGCTTTTCATAGAGACAATAAAGCGGGGTACACACAAAGCATTTGATTTGCTCTTGAATTACAACGTGAATATGAATGGCATCTTAGATAATCAAACACCCATACATATTGCCACCATGTTTGGTAATTGGAGAGCTCTTAAAATATTATTAGAACATAATGATCTCAAGTTACGCCAACAAGATCAATTATTAATCACTGTTATTAGTCACTTAGGCGATGAACCATTATACGATTTTGTCAATTACAAGAAATGTCTTTACATTCTATTAAATTCGGATCGCATTGATGTGAATGAGTCAGATCCCAGTGGCTCAACGCCGCTTCACTATGCCGTTAAGTATCGTAATCGGTTAGTTATTCAAGAATTACTACGTCATGGCGCCTACATAGGCATGCGTAGCTCATTTAATGATTTGCCCATCGATGGAATATATCCGGAAGTGTTGGAGGAACATTTTGATAATTGCATTACTACAAATGGTTATAAGCCTGGGGACAGTGACTTTGAAATATTAATAAATTTCAAGAATCTCATTGCACATCCGCGCTTAAGTCATGCAACGAAATTGCGCGCACAAAACTTTCACGAAGAGATGCCACCGATCGCATATATTGCTGAATCAAAAGAACATCGCCATTTGCTGCAACACCCACTTATAACCAGCTTTCTGTTCCTCAAATGGCATCGTTTATCTGTCATCTTTTATATTAATTTTTTCTTATACTTCTTCTTTGCCCTAAGCATTATAGTACATACAATATTGAAATTTCGCGAAAGCGAATACGAAGCTCTAACTGTGTTATTCGGGCTCTTATCATGGGTTGGCATTATTTACCTACTTATGCGCGAGATAATACAATTTGTTTTGGCTCCATTGAAATATTTCCGTTCGGCAATTAATTATATGGAAGTTGCACTTATTATATTTTCCATAATGACCTGCACTGAGTCCAGCTATAACCGTGAAACTCAAAGAGTAATAGCAGTATTCACGATACTCCTTGTCGCTTCGGAGCTTTGCTTGTTGGTGGGTTCATTGCCAGTTCTTTCCATCTCTACACATATGCTAATGCTGCGTGCCGTATTAAAGAGCTTTATCAAGAGTTTTGCTCTCTACTCAATATTCGTAATTACATTCAGTTTGTGCTTCTATATTCTGTTTGGCAAATCATCGGAAATCAACGATATCACTGACCGCACCGACGCCGTAAATGATGGCGGCGAGTTCAACAAATTTGCAAATCCATTTACAGCAGTCATCAAAACTATTGTGATGTTGACAGGAGAATTCGATGCCGGGGATATTGAATTTGATACCGTCTACAGCTACTTGATATTCTTAATGTTTGTGGTATTCATGTCAATTGTGCTTTTCAACTTGCTTAATGGTCTGGCAGTTAGTGACACACAGGTGAGTAACTGAACCTTTAAACTTACTCCAACTTATTGTAACTCCAATAGTTATAATATAGTAATGAGTGAAAAGAGATCTACTGAACTGCTTGCCCAAAAGCAAAATTCATCTTGCCGCATTCGTAGGTGTTCTTACTGGACACTGTCCAATAAGCATTCATGCGGTAAAGCTTAAAATCTTGAAGAAGACATAGCCGAAACTGATATTAGCCGTCTTAACAAATTTGTGATAGGCTCAAAGCGCTTTGGCGATTTGTAAGGGTCTTATGATGCAGTATTTAGGAGTTTTAGGTACCACAACAGACCGGCGTTCTAAGCTGTCCAAGTGAGATCTCTCTTAGGATCTACCTCTTAACCTAACCTAATGTGTGGAAAATGATCCTGTGATATTCAAAAGATATGAAATATACTTTTAGGCATTAACCAACAACTGCAAAAACCCAAATTGCTGAAATAATATATGAAACTTATACGGTATATCTTTTATATATATTATTTTCTTCATAGGTCATTAAAGCACAAGCCGAACTAAATGGTTCTATTTGTCGCACTCTTCTACTTACACGCTACGAACAAGTCCTGACTGGACGCACCGGACATGCCAGTTTCATCATTAAACATGAACCGTTCCGCACAATATGTCGCCGTTTAATGAATCTCGATTCCAATTATATTGTTGACCGGAAAATCGCTATTCTACCGAACGACCACAATAAAGTGTTCGTTGGTTTAGGCAACGGAGGTGTTATCGGAGGTGGCATCAGAGGTGGTATCGGTTTCGGCGTAGAATCGGAATACAATTTCGCCCGGGATAATGAAATTCGCAACTCGAAATCACAATTTCTACCATTGTCAGAAGAAAATAACAATCGTCAGAAAAAGTTGCTCGATGCACCTGTTTCATTCTTACCCTGTTGCTGCACCTGCATTACAGGAAAATGCTCTGAAATGGATAGTCGAACTGTAAAATTGGCTATGGCAGTAATCGAACGAAAAAACACATCACAACAAGACAAGATGCGTGAAGCGAACACGGAAAGAAGACTGAAGAATATAGAGGAACAATTGGCACAGATGACGGAGCTACTGCAGAAATTAAGTCAAGAAAAATAAAGAGGCCAGTTCAATGTTGATATCATTAAAAATTGTTGCTATTTTAACTTTTTTAATATTTGTGCAAACTTTAAGTGTCCTTAGGGTTATTTATTCAAGATTTTATTTAACAAATAAGCATATATCATAATTATGAGAACTTTTAATGTCCAAATTAATACATGAATGTACATACGTCAGCAAACCTAGTGTGCGGCGCCTTGTGCTGGGAGAATCCGATAAATATGTGCAGGAACATGTGACGTTGCGTTTGATAGAAATGTTCCTGTTTAACAGGATATTGATTGTTAAATAAAAAACTGAACAATTCTTTTCACAGCAAAGACAACAATGTTGTAACTCACAGTTCGATTAATTTTACAGAGTCCCCTGTGAGTACAGAAGAAGGAACAGCTAATGCAGAGCATCTTATAGCACATTTGACTTTCTAACTGTTCTGCTGTTGGCTCAACATTTTTACATTTTCAGTAGACCAAACGATGTGCATATTCGTGGCAAGAGGACATTTGTACCACAATAAAGTTTTGAGTAGAAACCAGAATGTTTTGAAATTAAATGATTGATTGAAGATCTGTACTTTGTTTTCCTTTTATAATCAGAACGCAGTTTCCCTTCCTGAATGTGATATGGGCTAATAAAACGTAAACTTATAGTTATACTAGCTGTATCCGGTGTGCCCTGCTACGCCCCTTTATATACTCTCAACATGTTGCTACAGAGTATAACAGTTTCGTTCACCTAACGGTTGTTTATATCACCTAAAACTAATCGAGTTAGATATAGGGTTATATGTATAAATGAATGATCAGGATGAAGAGACGAGTTTAAATCCGGGTGACTGTCTGGTCGTCCGTCCATCCGTCTGTGCAAGCTGTAACTTGAGTACAAATTTGTATATCTTTTGGTACACATGTTAGTTGGTACCGTAAGACGGTTGGTATTGCAGATGGGCGTAACCACTACTACGCCCACAAAACGCCATTACTCAAAAATAAATAAATTGCCATAACTAAGCTCCACAATAAGATACAAGACTCTTATTTAGTATACAGGATCACATTTGAGAGGGGCATCTGCAGTTTAAAATTCTTTAAAAAGTGTAATAAAAAAATTCACTCGGAACAATTCTTTAAGAACCTCTTTCGACAGTGTGAAAATGGGAGAAATTGGATGACAATCCCGCCCACTCCCCATATAGCGGCACTGTTTAAAACTACTAAAAGCGCGATAAATCGAGCACTAAACACGCCAGAAAGATTAAATTGTATCTCTGGGATGGTATGAGATGACTTTATAGGAACCGACTTCAAAATTAGATAGTGGGCGTGGCACCGCCCACTTTTAGGTGAAAACTCATATCTTAGGATCTGCTTAACCGATTTTAACCAAATTCGGTACAAATTCCTCTCATATTTCTATGTTATAGTTCGAAAATGGGCGAAATCGGATTACAACTACGCCTATTTCCCATATAATATCATTTTAAGTTCCATCTGATTCTTTCACTTTCCACTATGCAAATCAAGCAACAATGATTGTATCGAGGTAAGACTTTGCGTGAATAATGCGTTAAAAGTATGCCACCTTGTGACCAAAAATTCTCGAAATCAAATAAAAACTGTTAAAGCCCCTTACTGAATATGTGGACCCCATTGCCTATAGTTGTCTTTTTACCGAAAATATCGGTCAATGTGTAAGATATATAATTGAAATTCATATAAAAAAATAAGTAAATGAAACCCACAATAATAATATGTCTTTGTGTCAAAAATTGGTTGAATCGGATCAATACTTCCTTTGATATAAAATTTTGCCAACACCTGAAGCTTTGATCCTTGCAACTTGCGAGAGTTTAAAATGTTCGGTTACACCCGAAGTTACAACTTCCTTACTTGTTATATGTGTGTATATATGTACATGTATGTATAAGATATCAAAATAATATCTAAGTGTGTTGTTGTTTTTATCTACCCATTTTCATTTAAATGTTTAACTTAATTTTTGAAGCAACATCGCGTGTAAAATAAATCCACATATCTGAAAGCAATTTTTTATTATAATTAAATACATATTACAAAACTGATAAATTCTGCAAAACATTTCTACTTCTTTTTTTGTAACTCCCTTATACCAAAAGTTATTTTTTTCTTTCAATTTTTTGTTTCTCAATTAGTTTTGTAAATATTTAGAGATTGTATTTTACACATGCACTCGTTTACCACTTATGATGCATTTTAAAGCATCTTATTGTTTACATTATATATGTGTCGTAACATTCATTATATAGTATCTTGAACTCATAAAAATATTATTGTTGTTCTTTCCTTCTGCTTATTCCATTGCTCATACAAAACATGAACAGAACTTAACATACCATTTCAGTAACCTTCGTAGTCTCAGAAACTTTGAAAACACGTTGTAAATACAAATACGTTGTCTCTGAATTAATACTTATACATTTTTATTTGCACATTTAGTAAGAAATTTTAAACTTAATATAGTCTATATGTACATATATATTAACAGAAATTTTTGACGTCAAGTCTGTTTCGTTAACTTAATTATCTTGTCTTAAGTTTCCTCTAAATTAGTAGATACGGAAAATTCCATTTTCACTTTAGACATTTGAATTATATTATTTAAACGGATGTACGTTTGTATATGTGTGTGTGTTTCAGGGTAAAAAGTCGTTAAATAATGAACTACCACAGCTAAATCATATAAAATACTGACAGTGGTTTAAATATGTGAGATTATACATAGGTACATACATAACAACATTTGATTAGTCTACAGTTGATATAATTCTTTAAAAAAAGTATTTAAATATATTTTGGATTTTGAAAACTTTAATTCTACAAATGTTTACTAAATTTTGCACTCGTTTGAAACATGTACACAATTATAATAACGCATATACACATATGCGTATATAATTTATTTATATACATACAGGTACATACAAATGGTATAAAAATAATATCACCTCTTTCAAAAATACTTCTATCAGTGCATTTTTCTCGAATTACACAATTTGGCGTTTTCTTATTGTTTTATGTCAGTTTGAAAGTCCAATGCTTATTTTCTGGATTAACATATATTCCATTTTCCATAACATATCGCATTAAATTTAAACCAGTTCAACGATATATGTTTGAATATAAGGACAAAGAAGAATGAACACGCCGCTAATTAGTTTTGTTGTTATCATGTTGTATTTTTGTTTTTCTTCGATACATATTCAAAAAAAAACAAAAAAAATGAACAATCGAAATGATGGCTTTAATGGCTCGTACGGAAATTCATATTGCCAGATAAAAGTCTGAGCGAAATTGTGTTATGTATGCAATGTTTTCACCGTAATGGAACCCACCTGTGCACTGACTTATGTAAACATGTATATGTTATATTTCCATAAGCCTTAGTTTTGGTACGTACATTAATACATAACGGAAAAGCCTCACATAAAATGGCATTCACTTTTAGCAGATTCACTTTTAAGCTACAAAATGCTTAACCTCATTTTAGTATTGTTTTTTTTTTTCTAATATCGAAATAATCAGCGCAGCTCCGGTACATCCGTTTATGCCCTTCATGTCATAGTGCATGAGTGACGCTTTAATGTATATTTATGTGATGGGCTCTTTGTGGCGCTTGTCATTCTCGCTGTGGCGATGCTATAGGAAGGTAGTGACTGCCTCCGTCGCCGCACGGCAGGACTTAGGTTATAGCGAATATTCGCTTGTACCAACAACTCTTTGAAAATCTCCACAATGCCTAAATTCTCTTTAGCCGAACATTCGATGTAACCGCTTTTCCAATCCTCACATACAATCATTTCAGTAACCTCATGCTCCACCTGCCGATCAGCTTCGTTTATGTCCACCTTATTACCAACGATGACAATGGGTACCTTGAGGCCACGCTTTGCTATTATCTGTAATGAGGAAATAGTTGCACTTATTAATAATAAATTACAATGAAATGATTCCTAAAATCTGGGCAACAGTATTAAGAAGGCCATGAATCAATTTACGTATATTAGGTAATTATCATTGACCAGATTGGAGCATGGTCATATTCGTATGTATGTGTATATACTTGTATACATATATATAATATATACCGAGTATGTTTGGGCTTTTAATTCGCATTCCCTGGACATGTTTTCAAAGATAAACTTATACAAAGGATGTATAATGTCCTCTCGAATTATCGAGCCTTGGAGAGTACAGAATTGATCAAATAATTGGTATAAATCAAATAACCTTGCATAATCAAAAAGAGAAAAAATAGGAAGTGGTTATACCACATTAATAAACTATTATAGTATCTTGAGTTGAATTTAACCGCGTGTATAATAGTTAAGAGTTTGATAAATGATTTAATATATAGTATTTAACATATACATTGTGATCTTTGGGGAATTCCGCAAATAAATTTAGAATGGTCTATTTTGGCTCTACGCCTTACTGACACTTTGCTTAGCTCATAATTTTAAAGCCATTTGGATCTTTTGTGGGATGACTATCCATTAGTTACAGATGATTTATCTATTTTTTTCTTTGTGCTAACTGCCACAGATATATATTCTTTTAATTATTGCGCTGTCAAACATATGATGCATGCATATGGCATGATTTCATCTTAATATTCACAAAATCAACAATTTACCCACCTGTTTCCTTAGTCTTTCCACCTCAAACCACGATTGTTTATCATCTACCGCATACACCAAGATGAAGGCGCCCGCTGTTGATATCGATAAAGTACGCATTGCAGGGAATTCATAAGAACCGGATGTATCTAAAATATCTAACGTTAACGCCGAGCCATCTGGCAGCTCATATTCCCCACGATGCAACTCCTCCACTGTTTGCTTGTAGCGGGCTTGAAATTTATCATAGAGAAATTGCGAAATAATGCAAGTCTTGCCGACACGTGCAGCGCCCATCATGACGACGCGACGCTGCTCTTTGCGAATCGTAATAGAGGTATAGTCGGTGGTAGAAGCGCGTGTTGTACGCATCACCGCCGCTAAAGAGGGTAAACGAAGGCGTTGACACGGCCCTGGCATGGTAATGTTGAGACGACCGCTGAGTGCCTTTGCGACTGCTCTCAATTGCTTCGAAGTCACAAATAAATACACTAACACTTATTTACTTCCCTTGAAGTCCTGGCGTGCTTGCAAAATTAAATTGGTTTTTTGTTTATTCGAACATGCATAGACACACCTAAGTAGTTTTCATTTCACTTCCAATTTATTGGCAATGAGACGCGAATCTGACGTCTAGTGCACTTTGACTGATTTAATTTAATTTAAATCCATTAAGCAGGGCCTCGCTGATAAAAAGATACTGGAAAATTGTTGGATGTTTGTAAGAACCCTGTGAAAGAGATAAACATCTTATGAAATAAATATCTTAAATAATGAAGACTTATTAGTTAAAGATTCGATATAAAAGCACATAAGTATATTACTTACAAATAGTGATTTCGCAATTTCAAATTAAGACAAAATAGGCCTTACGATTCAACTATACTATGTTAGCGTTATTATTATATATTATATGTTAACTCTTTTCTCAAAACTAGTGTGAAAATATGAATTTTGTTGTTGTTTGCTAATTAGTGGGTCAGCTTAGTGGATATCAAGATAAATATGGGTGAAATCGGACCACTGTCACGCGAACAAAATGACGTTCATAGACATATAAAGCTATCACTATGCCACAAATTAAAATATAAAATTTGCACATGGAAACGCAGGTTTAATGTACATACATGTCTCACAAACCACCACATCTATGTCAATTAACATTCTGGGAACAAATCTACCTAGCACCACCTTAAATAGAGTGAAAATGGTTCTAATAAGATAATAAACACGTCCATTCTCCCATATAGTGATTAATTGGACAATGGACATGACACTGCTCATTTTTCGCTGAAATCCCATATCTTACCAAATACTTGACCAATGTCCACCAAATTCGATGCATATCGTAAGAGATGACAGTTGCCCAATATTTTGCTTCGCTTCGATGTCAACAATCTCATACAAAAACGTACATCGAGCTTATCTGTCGGAGCAAATTTCTAATGCAAAAGTCCTATGTGAATCAGCCATTATTTTTATGGCAGCTATATGCGAGTGTTCCGATATCATCGATATCGATATCCCAAAAAGTGGGGGACTAGTTCGCGTATATACACTGGTCACGCTGATCGTTTATATATATTTACTTTATAGGGTCTCCAACTTTTCTTTTTGGGTGCTGGCAAACTTAATATACCCTCTTTAGGGAATACAAATTCTACGATTGGATTTTACTCAGTAAAACTAGGAACCTTTGTATAAATTAAATAAGACATATTTTTAGAGAAATTACTTAGGCTTATTCGCCAAATATTTCAATTGAACTTTTATGAACGGTAACGAACTCAGAAACACGGATTAGGATATTATTAAAGTCCTGAAATTAAATTAATCTGTGTAGAAAATAGCGATGAAATAATTGGTTGGTATTCTATTCTATTCTAAAAATGATTCAATTATATGAAGATAGTTCCATTCTCCCTTTTCCAGGTGCTTTTAGAAAACGCTCTTTATGAGCATTAAAGCATATAACAGAGTCTGAAAAGCATTTGAACAGAAATTCAAATATTTTGAAAAAATCTGAGCTAAATTTTAATAACTTCTTAATTCGATAAATAATTTTGATTGCCTTTAAAATACATCAAATTTCTTACACTAAGGACAACAGTATAGACATTTACACATTTAGATGAACAGTATTACAGAAATAAAATTCCGACACTGAGACGGATTGTACAAGTATGTGGCAATCACTGAATTCAAATTACTCATACGGAGCGTTAAACATACTGCCCAAGGTTCTTCCTATGAATGTGAACATACTGTTGAAAGGCTGTATGTATTTTTCTTTTACAATTATATTGAGCGTTAGAAATTTCTGTTTAGATTTTAAATTTAGCGCATTGTTCACAAACATACCACATATGTAGGTGTTTCGAGATTGGCGTTAACGGAGATATACAGCATATATATATAATATTTTGTTTTATTACGCCGCCAGCATGACAACATGCAATTCGTGCTCGAAGTCGTTTAGCTTACCGATTAATTGTTTATTTGCTCCGGTTTTTTATTCTTTTATAAGTTTTCCATTTAAAACTGTTACGTTCCATAACTTGTTACTGCTTACTGACGCGTAAAATCTTTTGGTGCACTTATAATTACGGTTATTCATCATATGTTGTCCTTTGCATTAACTTGCTTATACCGTCTTTATTTATCTACTTTCTGTAAAAACTCATTTTGAATGCAAGACTTGAATTTCAGATGTTTTTTTTTTCATTGCTACTTAAATAGCCTTATAATAGTAAAATTTACAGAGAGAGCACAACCGTTGGCACCCAAAGCTATCGTTTATCTGAAGTTTATCACATGGCACACAGACCTTTTATATAGAAATAGTACTATAACAACCATAAACGTATGTATGTATGTAAGTATGTGTACATTCTCAAAATGTATGCGCAATTCTCATTGAATTCGAAATTCTCAAAGGTAAACAACATTTCCGCTCTTAATTAAACCCACACTACTAAGCACATCTACTTTGGATTCGCTTTGCTTTAGACTTGCGCTTTGGCTTCGATGTATACTTTTGTGTGACTACGTTCACAGTTTTCGAAAGGAAGCAGAGCAAAACGAAGTAAAATGTTTTGGCAACTCTCATCGTTTATGCTTTGACAAGCAGCTATCAAGCAAAGCGAGGAAATTTGTGTCTTAAACTGCCATAAGCAGGTTTTTTTAAATTTTTGAGAGATGAGTAGAAAACACATGTCATGAGATGAATTGCGTACGTATTATATTTACAACCAATGCTTAAAAATTCGATCACTGAATTTTCTCTATTTCCATGCTATACCTTGGGAAAGCACAATCAACCCGAAGTGGTTGTGAATAATTCAACGCATTCCATATAGTTGCTCAAATTCTACGCAAGTCAATGTTTTGCCAGTTACGCAAAAGTCTACACTTTCGACTGTTTTGTAGTTTTAGCCTTAAGGCAGCACTTTTATTGACTTATGATATGATATTAATATTATTTTCTGTTAAATAATGTTTTTCCCAAAAAGAAATTTTATACATATATATATATGTATTATTCATCCTATTTTATTTTTAACATTTCGACAATCTTTCACCACCCTTCCAATAGAACAGTTTAATGCTACTCTTGTGGGCATACCATTAAATAACAAATCGATAAAACAATTTATCAAATGTCATAAAAAGCTTTAGCTACTGATTTTTGTGAATGAAAAAAAATTGAAAGTATAACATTTCCTTCCATGAACTTAAGACTAGTCCAATGAAACGGGCAGAACCCGATAGGATACGGCCGTTGCTAATACGACTGCGCCGCTCCACAATTTTTATGCTCCATATTTATTGATCCAGTGCAACTTTCACACCCTCCTCCTATTTGACATAACTCTCATTCTTTGCCAGTCAATATTTGCAAGCATATTTCTCTTTAGTTACATGCTGTGTTTACAACAGTCAGCTGCTCAGCGTTGTTCTGTAGAGAATCACGTTCATGTGTATATAGGTACATATGGTTCAATGATATGTTTCGCCCTGCTGTTGACATGTGCAAGTCAGAAGCAAAACAAAACTCGAAAAAAATTATTAGTTCGTCACTTTCCACAAGAGTAATGGCGGTACATCAGCACACAAACGTCAACTAGACGCAAGTTGCAGACAAGCAAATTTTAACGAACTTTTTGAAGGAAATTTGAACTTTTCATAGGCGTATTGTTGACACTGTTGCTGCACTGTGCTGCAACACTGAGGATGAAAACGTGTTACCTAAGTCGGCTGGCAGCACATGTGACCAAGATTCCTACAGTACTTATACATTCGTATGTTTCTATGTATAATGTTTTATGTGTTTTATTTGGACTGAACTACACTCAACATTCAGTATGGGTGGATGTGTATAGATGATTCAAAGAACTAAAGGCAATTAAGAAATAATATTAAAATATTAAGAACTAAGACTCTTAACCGACTATAAATTTGCATTATGCCCATTTTAATTCAAATCGTCCGCGTTTTATTGATTTTAAAAGCTTCACACGGTTTTGGAAACTAGTACAGGCACGCACAACTTCTTCTGGAATTTTGTCCCAAATTCTGTGCAAATGGCGCTTAAACTGGCCCAGTTTTAAGTTTTGTACATGTTAATTTTCCCATCATATGACCCCATATACAAAAATCCAAAGGATTCCGGAGATGAATGGGGATGTTAATCCGCTGAAAGTAAACAAGGCATATTGTCTTTGCACCACTGCTGAACAATTCTTGCTTTATGAACCGGGGCAAAATCTTATTGGAAGCAATTTGATTTATTGCGAAACATACTGGATACATGAGCAGAGAAGTGTCCAACAACCACTTCCTCCAAATAATATTTTGCACTAAGATTTACTCCTTTATCAATGAAAAGGAAAGGGAGTTTTCCTTTTGCTGATATGACTCCCAAAACCCAGATATTGTGTTTTGATACCTTTCAATAGCTCGTTTTCAGCTAGAAGCTCAGACATACTGGTTGCATAAACGCGGCTATTTTGTGAGTTGTGGCTTGCCTGTAACACAAAAAGTTTCTTATCACAAAATACAATCTCACAAGTTGTTTGCCGGGAAATATGCAAATCACTTCTTTCTCTTCTCATTTGCTTTTGTCGTTCCGTATCTTCACCAGACTTGGAGTTCTGATCGTGTAACTGCGACCAGGTTTTTTTGATATTTCAGCACTACTACTTTTCTTGAATCGAACCACAGTACGTTGAACGAATCTGTGGTTAACATCGAGACTTTCACCGGTTTTCCCTTTGATTCTATTGCTCACAAAATCTGAAACGCGAAATTATGTTGCGTATATTCATAATAACAACTTACTTGACTCAACCTACCAAAGCTTCAAAAAAGTGCGACAGTTATAAGGGCCCACGCTGTAGAGACGTGGGCAAAGCGGTGAGTATGAATGGTAGTTTCATTACATGATTCTTTTTATCTTTCAGGCAAAAATATACTTAGTACACAAAAAATCAGAGAGAAAAAGAAAAATAACCACGACCTCAGAGCAATAGTGATTAAAGCTTCAACTGCATCCTCTCATTCGCACATTAAAGGAAATCAGACAATAAACTCAAAACCAAATTCTGCCGGGTATCTACAACGATACGCAAACTGAAAACCGCAAAATTGTACAGCAAGGCGTATGAGCAACAAGCAGTAGGGTGAGTGTCGTTAAGGCATAATTACCGCTCTTAAACTATCGTAGTTTTGGTACTCAAATGTGCGTTAACGAGCTTTAGAAAGTGCAACTCATTATAATTATGGTGAATTTTTCGGTCACTCCTGATTTAAATCACTTTCCCGATTGTTTGGAGCACTCTAAATTATACAGCAAAATTATGTAAATCGTGAGTTAAATTAGTAAAAACAATTAAAAATCTCTAAAAAAAATATCTCAATGAGTCGACTGCTGTGTATTTACTAAGTAAGGGCTATGTTCAGGCACCGCCGAACATTCGACACTCTTGCATTTATAAGATCAGTCATTGAAAGTTATGTGTCAGATTGCACCCGGCTATCCCTTCCCTTATACTATCATACAGGACACAAAAATTACTACACCTCAAAATATTATTATATTATCTTATCTTTGTGAGATACCTCATTAACAACAACCACAGGTTCGAAAATTACTATATGGGGTTAGGAAAAGATGTAAACCGATTTCGGATATCTGAAAAAATGTGTATATTTTAACATTCTCAAAATAACAGAAATGGACTGGAAATGCTGCTCTGTCTGAATTCCCACTATATACTATTTTTCGTTCATAAATTTGACTGTTTAGCACATGTTGAATTTGAAATTGAATTTAGAAGATTTACTATAATTACATATGTATGTATGTAGATATAAATCTTTTATTTTCTTTACCAATGTAATACTATTTCACAATACACCCAAATGATCTGTTTCCTTAGAATAATTCATAAAAAATTAGAATTAATCAGAATCACGAGATGTCAGTTGACGTCACGAGAAAATCGCGCACATGAGTTCTTACGCACACAACTGCCAATTTAAATGTAAATCAATATCCTTGTTTGCTTACACACATATATGCATATCCTGGACCATAGCTATTAAATGTGAAAACTCATTTCAAACACTGTTTTTGTTGCTAGTGAGATTCTCATGCTGCAATCACAGAAACGTGATGACAAAGTCGAATGCGAATACATGTGACAACTTAAAAAGAAATGAGGTAGATGTATCAATATTGGGTAACTTTTATGTACATGGTAAGAATTTATTACTTATTTAGTTTAAAGTGGAAATTTTAAAATTCCAAGCCGGAATATAATTGGAACCGTATTTAAACAAGTTAACTCAAATCAAATAAGTAAGGAAGATCTTAGTTCGGGGGTAACCAAACATTTTATACTGTTGCAACTTGCAAGAACAAAGGCGGAGGATCACCTCCAGTAAAAAGTGAACCGGACGTTTAAAATTGC
Source organism: Bactrocera oleae (assembly GCF_042242935.1). Lineage (NCBI taxonomy): Eukaryota > Metazoa > Arthropoda > Insecta > Diptera > Tephritidae > Bactrocera > Bactrocera oleae. The sequence continues at coordinate 74,703,635 of NC_091538.1, forward strand.
TTATGTTAGGTATATGGAGGCTAAGGGAAGTGTTGACCCGCTTTTACCCATTTTGGGCACAAGTTAGTAAGATGAAATAACTTGAGGGTACTATTTGTGCAAAGTTTTATTCTGATAACTTTATGTTTGATTTGTATAATGTAAAGTGAAAGAATCAGACGGAATTAAAAGTTTTGTTCTCTGAGAATGAGGCGTGGTCGTCGTCCAATTTACGCCCATTTTTGCAATGTCTAATAGGCATTTTTGGGTAACTCAACACATCAAATTTGGTTGAAATTGGTTGGTTGGTTCCTAAGATATAGGATTTCCCCTAAAGGCGATGTACCACGCCCCTTTTTCAAGTTTCACACCAGATCCTAAAAACTCTTCTCTACCATCCTGGTTGTAAAATTTAATGCTTGTTGCTTATTTATTCAAAGAGTAATAGCACTTTTATTAGTTTTCAACATAACCGTTATATGGGGAGTGGGCGTGGTTATTATCCGATTTTACCCATTTTGAGTTTGAAGAGATGATAAAATCACTTCTTCTCAGCAAGTTAAGTTGATATAACTCAAGAAGTTTTGAAGACATCTACATTAAACAATTTAAGGGGCGGAGCCACACCCACTTAAAAAAAATTTTGAGCCAACACTAAAATCACTTCTACTCAGCAAGTTAAGTTGATATATCTCAAGAGGTTTTGAAGAGATCTACATCAAAAAATTTTGAGCCAACAGGTGTGCCTGGCTACAGCGATCTACTGTTCCAAATTACAGTTTTACATTTTAATTTGCGGCTTATATATCATATACAACCGTTAGGTGTACAAAACCATTATACTCTGTAGCTACATGTTGCAAGAGTATAAAAATATTGCAAAAGAGCATCCATTATTCGATTAAATCAAGGATAAATTACAATCAAATTTGACATCTTCTTGAATTATTTTAAAGGCCATAAATTTAGACTTAGTTTTATTGCCATACTTGTATTTTAGGCCACGTCAGCTAAAACTATATTAAAAACACCTTGAATGTGGTTATTATAACTTTAGTGGCTTAGGAGAAATTAACATTAAACCTAGTAGATAGCGGGGCCACGCCCACTTTTTCAAAAAATTTTAAAATACAGATACCCCTTCCTAATGCGATTCGTTATACTAAATGACAATATTGTATCTTATTGTGGAGCTTAGTTATGGCACTTTATGTGTTTTCTATTAATGGCGTTTTGCGAGCGTGGCATTGGTCCGATTATGCCCATCTGCAATACCACCATTTTTATGGTGCCAAGAAGCATGTGTACCAAGTTTTATTAAGATGTCTCAGTTTTTACTCAAGTCACAGCTTGCACAGATGGACGACGGACAGTCCAGTGATCCAATGACAGTATAAAACCGTTGGCAGTTTTTTAAAAATAATAATCGAATATGTTTAATGTGCATATCTCACAAAACGCTAAAGCTATATGAACCAAACTGGCGAAACACAAGTTTTTCTAGCACATCCTATTCTTTCTAGCGTCCATCCTTTATCCAAACCAAATTTGGGGCATTACACTACAAGTATTTCGACGTTCTTATGCCAAAAAGGACGAAATTGAACCATGCTTACTTTTTATATATCACAATTTTAAAAGTCATAGGATTCTTTCACTTTACAGTATATAAATCGAGAGCCAAAAAGGCTATCGAAATAAGACTTTAAGCACATAGGGCATTTATATTATTATCTAAACACTTTTGATATCGGACTATAACTTTTCAAGCCCCAGATACCAAATATGGGGACCCCAGCGCCTATGACTGACTTTTTGTCGAAAATATCGTTCAATCCGTGTATCGTTCAAAAATAATCCTTTCCCGATAATGCCCTTAGGTAAAAAATGGGTAATATTAGGTGAATACTTCCGTATTCTGAAAATATCGGACAGTGTGAGTAAAATTCAAAAAATTGCGTGGAAATATGTTCTCGAATATAACTTAGTCCTGCTAAAATAAAATGTCACAAGTTCAGACCTTCTCCTACACCAATATACACGATATAGTGATTTTTGTGGAAAAGTTGTCTTAAATATAGAGAGGTTTAACGCTGTGAGTGGACGAATGTGAATGGACTTTTTCTGGTTGGTCTAAACCCTATACATCTAATATAATGATTTCCGACTCTTTGGTTGACCTTTCGCTGATATATCCAATATATTAAATGTTCCTCTTTTTAATAATATATGTAGATACCAAATATGATTGTAATCCATTCCCGAATTCGACGAATAATAAATGTTAAGCTCCTACTCAACATTCCTTATATAAAATTTGCCAGCACCTCAAAGTATTTCCCTGGCTTTACCCTTATTGTTTTACCATTACGCTGAGAATTCAGTTATCCACCGAAATAAAGTATATTATCTGTCAGACTATTGTGGATAAATGATTGGATGTACGGATTACCACAGGTCTCCTTGCTCCGACGCTTTGTATTTAACATAAAACACTCCAAAAAAGCAATGTAATACAAGTGTAAGCAAAGTGTATTTTCATTTTCATGATTCATTAATGTAATGGTATAAGTTGACTATCGCGTACGAAGGTGATTTTGCCGAATACCGGTTTTTAATAAAATTTCTTTTATGCATTGAAACAAATATCTCAGAAATTTCAATTTCGAGAAACTTAAAGTGCACCTACGGGTCGCTTTTAAGAAGTGTATATTTGATTAAATATCTTTGGGATCCTCGAGCGCGACCTATTAAATGCTTTGGAGAAGTTCTTAAAGTTCGGTATAAAACACTTAGTTAGAAAATGATAAAATAAATGAATGTTAAAAATTAATCAAAACCGTTCAGGCGCATAGACAAAAAGGTAGGGTCAGTGTGTAAATTATAATTGTATTCTTATTTTCATAAACAAAATATAGAATGTTTTTATATTTACGTATATTTCAGTTTTCAATTTGTATAATAGCAGTTATTTTGCATTCGGTTGTTTAAATCGTGAAATCACTCAACAATTTCCTAACGAAGGAAAGAGCCAGCGTAAGATTGCGGACATAATAGGACGTTCCCAAAACCTTGATTTTTCTTACTTTTCGGCACAGAGAGTTGAAAAAAATTTATTTGGAAGATCATCGCAAAAGGTGGCAATGCTGACTTATGGATTTGGAAGCGAACGTTTTTTTTCTGACGTCTGAAAAATATTCCGCGAAATACTACTATAACGTGTAAGAATGCAGGTGGATGAATTGTGGTGTGGGGGTGTTTTTCTATGAACAAACACCTTAACGTCCAAATACTTGAAGATATTATGCTATTTGGCTTTGGTCCTATTTTTATGTCCAATGAAATTCTAATGTAGCCATATATTTTAAAGTTTTGCGAAAAATTATTTTTATTTAATTTCAATTTACCATTACTTTCACATTTACAGTGAAGAGTAAAATTATATATAATATGTTATTTTAATTAATTATCTCAAATAGCTGCTTTTTATTGGCCTTCGCAAAATCTGAATGGATGATCCTATTGTTTTGTCCATAACTGTATGTATATAAACCTGGAATAAAAAATACGCTGCTTTGCTGACTGCGCTGTAGGGATATTTAAAATAATAGAACTGGAACAGTCTATTAACATAGATGGCAAACCAGGAGGGGGAGGAGCCATTTAAAAATGAGGACAAAACTATTGTATTTTTTTGAGTAGAAACCACTCCTCAGTCCAAGATAAACTAAAAAAAATGTGTTTAAAAAGAGATTAGATATACATATCTCTAAATACAATACGGCACAAACTTCAGAGATCTGGCATCAAAGGCAGCAATACTGTAAACAAACCCTACTTTTAAAAGCACACATTCAAAAAGGGTTGCAATGAGGGCAGGAAAACATCAACCTTGATTGGAGCAATATAATAATTACAGATGAGTCAACTTTAGTATTGTTCAACTCCTTGAGACGTGCTTTACTAAGAAAAGGACAAACATATATTCAATGGAGGTATATGGATACTTCTCTGCTCATGGATTTGGTTTTTGAGGTGCTTCACAGAAAACCTGAACGCCGTTAGAATGATAAAATTGTGTAAAAAGGTTTACTGAAGTAAGCTGAAATGCTTTACGGCAAAAAAAAACATGTTTGGATACTGCAAGTCATCAGATGCCAATCCAATACAGGATGTTTGAGCTTTAATGAAAGCCAAAATAACAAGAAAATAAAAGATTTCATTCGGCTAATCCAATATACCTGGAGGCCGTTTTCTGTGGAATTTGCGGAGAAATTTAGTTGCTAGTTGCCATCAAAAATGTCAGGCTATAATAGACAAGGTGGGAGATTGGAGCAAATATTAAATAAACGTCAGCTATAGCAAAACAATTTATTTTAATATAGCTTCTCATTTTTATCTCATACGAGTAGTTGTGAATACCAGACTCCTATTTTCACATTTGACATCAGTCAACCCTTTCATTTGGCCAAAACAACCATAGAATAAAAGCAGAATAGAGCAATGTATTCCATACATACATACAAGTAGTAAGATAGATTCAGATTTAATATTATATATCCTCATATTTAATACATCTCGAGTTCGGTTGTACAGAGAATTGTTGCTCCCATACGTTTTTATTAAAAGAGCGCTAAAGAATCGCTGCTGATCATATGAGGGGGTAATATGATCACCGACAACCGGACAGAGAGTCATTGATGATAAGAGTGAAAAAATATACATAAGTATGTATGTATAAATTTATTCTCGTGCACAGCTTCATAAGGGGTAGAAAACGGGAGCGGGTAATCTAAAAGCATTGTCAGCCAAACATATTGCCTTTCACACATTTACAATCAGTGTTGCCATTTTAAATTAAATTCAACCAGTATTGAATAAAAGTAGTTCGGCAACATTTTCCTCATTTCAGATTTCCTATGTTATATAGATAATCTTCAGGTGGGTAGAAAGCAACAATTTGGATGAATTATTCAATTTGGTCTCTGAAATTGTTTATCAAAAGAAGAAATGGTTTTAACTTTTATTTTTGCTAAAAATGTTTTACGAGTATGAAAACATATTATTGTTAAGTTAGTCTAAAATTTGAATTAAATTTAATTTAATACACAATTACGATTGGATTTTTTTTACCAAAATTTCGAATCTGTATGTACTTGTTAGCATTTAAACATGAAGACGTGGCAACACTACGCACAAACAAATGTGATTGTATGACCATATGCCACAAAATTAACGTATAAATAACCATAGGTTCATATGTATAAATTAGTTTGCACTCGCTTTTATTGTATAAACCTACAAGTAACAAAAGAACCCGCTGTTTTTCAAGAATTTTATACAGCTTAGATCACCTGATCAAAATCTGTATTTTTCGACATAGAGGAAGGTAGTAAAATAACTGTTTTGTGAAAAGGTATTTGTAATGGAAAACATTAATTAAAAGTTTCAAGAATATTTTCGAAACAAAAGTTTATTGCATATTTATTTCTTTTCCTCACCAATTCTGACGTTGCAATGTAGGCACGTTACCGATCATTTTTGGGTGTTCGGTTCCCTAGAAGGCCTATATTCACCCATATTATGTATACAGTTTTAAATCAATCTACTTATAATAACAAATATTATTGAACACTCTACATGTATTTATTTCAACAAAACCAATCAATGTAAAAAATCAGGTACAATTCAGGACCAACAATAATAATAATCAAAAATAAGTACTAAGTGCTAAATAGCATTAACAAATGTAATAAAAATATTCTTAAAGTTATAAATTTTAAAACATAACACGGCAACACACTATAGCAGATTTGAGGCATTTCGACGTTTTAGTAGTAGAATAGTAGTAGACAACCCGTACCAAATGTGTCATTAGTAGTTTATAGATTTATACAATGTTCGCTCTGGAGTCTAGCATGATGTGATCAATTCTCCTTAATACAGTTCTTTATACAGGGGCAACGAGGGTATAAGCTGTCTATTATTTAGAGGGTATTTTTAAAACATTGCAACCGCTGTGGGAGTGTGAAAAATTAAAAATTAAAAAAATATGATAAATACTGGTCAACTAGTTTTTAATAGAGACCCAAAAAGCTAAGAAATCATTTTTAAAGTGCATTTTTTATTTAATCTCAGTTACTATTGCGGTCGTCTTTAATGTCGAGTGGTGATAAGTCAAATAAGAATCCATAAAGAATATTTTGTACATACAATACATGTGCATATATACGTATTACATTTAGGTAGTATTAGTGTATAATTATTTGTGTAAAAGTTTTGTACACATCCGTTTAGAAGTATGAATTACACACATACACAGTGCGTTAGTCCGAAGCACTCACTGATTATAACAAACTTACAAAATTTGCCGGTTTGAAAAATTGCTGTGATAATAATATAAATGTATAGGAACAAGACATAGCAATATCTAGTGACAATTCTTGGCTGGGATTTATAATAGGTGTAATAGAATATTCAAAGTTAATATAAGTATAAAGCTTTGTTAATAAAATTCAAAACCTTAACAATTTGGAGTATGCTATTTTTCGATTTATAATGTTCACTCTTACCTATATACCTTAACATACATATGAATAAATTGTTCCTATACATTTATTTTGTAAAAATAACTTAAAACCAATATTAAAGGTTTCCTTAAATTCATTTTATTCACACAATAACAAAAGGGTTGCATCCAAACAAATTAGGAGTGATACCAAGTATATCTGCATGTAATGTTAAGAAATCGAACAATTTGTTATATTTGCTGTAATACAGAATAATTCAGGAATTCACTTTTTTTGGTAACACCCCGATGTTGGATCAAACAGTGTTATTGTTTTAGCGCGGCCAAAGGCCGGCAATGCCCAAAAGAATTCTACACCAAAGATCTTGGGGCACCCCGGTGTTGGGTCAGTGAGGGTGGTTTATTAAAGCGAGGACGAAGTCTTCTACAAGGAAATGTCAAACCTTCTATTATAATTTCTAAGATATGGCACTTGAGTTTGCCATAAGTGTAACACACAAATATTTTGAACTGCGAGTGCTCCAAAAAAATTATGATCAAAAAGTAAGGTGAGGTGATTATCGTGGCGTGTTGCGCTAAAATTTTGTCAAAAGATCGACTCATATCGTTCCGCAACCACCGTATTTGCCTAATTTGGCTCCATGCAACTTCTGGCTATTTAAAAAACTCAAAAAGCCTATACGGGGATGCCGTTTTGACACGATCGAGGATAGAAAAAGGTCTTGAAGGCTATACTGGAAAAATACTATTCCGGCTAATTCGAAAAGAATTTACATACATTTTAAAACGAGTTCGCTTTACTTTTTGATCATAATAGTACTTTTTTCTTTAATAAATAAAAGAAAACTATTGATGAGTTTCAATATACATAGTGTAATTATAGATTATACATATATGTCAAAAATATATATACATACATATACATTAAGAGTGTTAAATTTATTGATATAGCATATATTAGTTTTGAAATTTTTGAACTTTAAATATTCAGGGGAGCCTCCTTTATCACCCCATACTTATCTTAATGCCGTTTTCGAGATTTTTCTATTCTAAAAACTACCACGATTCATTTCCAAACAAGACCGGAATAAGCCTTAACCCTCCCAAAGCCCACATAAACCAAGTATGAAAATTTCTGTCCTTTCCAATATTTCGCTTTAAATAATATGATTCGGTAAAAAAATGTGATATCGGTCCATAAGAACTCAATATCCTATTCTTATATGTGGTTCAGTTAAAAAATTCGACCATATACATACATATGTGGTATCGCTCGATTTTTCTTTGTATATCATAACCCCCGAAAATGGAAAAAAGTTCCCGTGCTCTCTTCGAATATAACGCCAACGAAGGCGTCAACTTCAACTCCTTTAGCTAGCAATGGTTATACACTTCATAAACAAAGATATTGAAAAAAACATGCCATACATATTGGCGTTTACACAAATTCAAGGTCGAAATGGACGTTATTTTTCTCCTACCGTCTATATATCGAATAAAAGGGTATCCCTTCTCTCTGTTGACTTTATACAACCTACTTCATTCAATATCTGAGGTATCATAATGGAATTAATTCATCATAACTACATTTTATATGGCTATATGAGGCCAAATATCATGTACAACACGTGTTACTTAAATATTGATAAATAATTCCGATAACAATAACTTCATTCGGCATCATTGGTCGTGGGATAAATTATGTTATTGAAACTTAATTTAACTGATTATAAAAGCCAATGATGTTGATGTTGTAGAAAACTTTCCCCAAATATTTTTGAAGAATGCTGCCCAGTTGACAGTCCTTGGACGAATTAAAACCTGGGTCGGTTCTGGATATCTAAACCCGAACGCTGCGGGATGTACTGATAATTTGCTAAGATGCATCGAACATAGTCCCCGCACCATATAAAACGTATGGCACAAATACCGACCCTAATTACTTAGCAAAAATTAAGATTAATTTGTTACTAATTCAATATACACAGTTGAGTATGAATAGGGGTTTACGAACAAGGATAAGATATTAACAGAAATATAAGTTTACATTCAAAGAAAACAACCCAATATAATTGGCTCAGCATTATAAAAATCTGAAATTTCTCCAACGCAACATCAAATCTAATCAGTGCATTTCACACAAACCTGAATTTGTTTTGATCTGTATCTAATATCATCTTATTTCGCACTAATTTCTCTTTTTCAGATTAAAATGATATACCAAGAGTTTTTTCTGTCCATTATAATTCTGCATTCGGTTTCATGGAACATAGTCATGGTAGACGGAGCTAAAATTCTTGGTTTATTTGCACACCCCAGTGAAAGCCATTTCGAAGTAATGCAAAGTTTAATGTTGGAATTAGCAAAACGTGAGCACAATGTAAGAGAATGCAATACTCTTCCAAATTACTCCGTTTCATTTCAAAGTTTTTGTATTTAAGGTTACCGTTTATAGCAGTCACCGCCTGAATGAACGTATAGAAAATCTACGAGAAATAATTGTTGAGCCGGAATTTCCTTTTTGGAAGCAATGTATGTGAGATTACTACTGGTGTTAAAAACTATTTAATTCACCTAATATTTCTCTATTAATCATATGTATTACGTATTACTTGTAAATATAAACAAAGTAAATTCCGAGTAAATTACATCACTTTATAATATAAGAACTTTAACATTAAAATAAGGACCGAAAAATCCTACATTTGTTTTGGGTAACCTCGGTTTCATTCTTACACAACCTCCATAACTTTACTATGTCACTTTAATCATAATCTTCAGTTTTAGAAGTAACGGGTAGCCAAGCAGGAGGCCTCCTTAAAGCAAACGAACTAACCGAAAGGGCAATGCAAAAGTCACTGGCCACTACGGGTGCCAGCGCGGTTAATTACTTCTTGTCAAATGAAGCCGTAAAGAAATTGCTTAATTTGCCTGTCAATGAGTTTGATTATGATTTGATAATTGTGGATTTATTCTACACCGAGGCTTTGCTAGCAGTGGGACATTTTTACAACAAGCCTACAATTGCTATTTTAAACACGAATTTTGAGAATTACATGGATCGTGTGTTAGAGCAAATGGTACCGGCCGCCTGTTCACCTATATGTTATGAGGCTTACAAACCAGAGGCCGGTTATTGGAATCGATTAGGGGTCATTCGTTACTGTTTGTCACGAAGAAAACAATTTATTAAAGACAATTGGGGCGCACAAGAATCGGTGATCCGAAAACATTTTTCACAATTTAAAGGTATATTATAATAATATATAAATTCATATGTCCATACATATATACATAGAAAGCAAGTTCTTTTGCCGTATGTAGTATGTTTTCACGTAATGAATTCAATTTTTTGATATTAATTTTCATAGGCGTGAGCGAACTTAACATCGGTACGTTGCAGGCTGAGTTGGCAGTCTTGCTGCTCAACAGTCACGTCCCATTGTTAACACCTCGACCGCTGCTATTAAATACCGTAGCTGCCGGTGGTATGCACATACGACCACCACGTGAATTACCTTGGTCACTTCGTCGCTTCTTGGATGAATCGCGAGCAGGCGTCGTCTACATGAACCTTGGCAATGAACAACTCTGTACAGACGTACCAAAACACATAATGCAGTTACTCCTAAATACACTGGGCAAACGAAAAGAACGTGTGGTGTGGACTTGTCACGATCACACGGCGTTGAAGAATTTACCTACCAATATAATGGTCCAACATGCAGTAGCACAAGCAGATATTTTGGCACATCCTCATGTGCATATATTTCTTATGAATGGTGAATTACTTAGTATGCAGGAAAGCATAATGCGACATGTGCCTATGATTGGTGTGCCTATATTTCGCAATGAAGTGCGCAACGTGGAATTAGCAGTGCGACTCGGTATTGGAATTCATCTGAACCACAATAACTTGACGGAGACGGCACTCAATTGGGCGATGCAGACCATCAAAGAAGACAGCACATATCAGTTGAAAATTCGTCAGGTGGCCACTACCTTCCGTGATCGGCCGTTAGGTGCTGTGGAAACGTGCATGTACTGGATGGACTATGTATTACGTCATCAGAACGGAGCAGTTTTGAAAACTCTTGGTGTGAGCATACCTTCCAGTCAATTACATCTTTTTGACTTATTTATTTTCTATTTTGCCATTGCACTATTAAGTGTAGGCATGCTAGCTGCTGCCTTTTATGGTATAATAATATTGATGAGAAAACGTGAAATAGGAAAAATGTACTCAAAACAAAGTTAATATATTGAATTGCATAAAATACAAAACAAATTTGTTCTTTGTTGAATTGATCTTTTATTATCGGCCACTGTTTTGCGTCGGTGACTGTTTGTGCCGTAATGACAACAATACATACGTAATAATGTTATAAACCAATCAGTGAGTAGCTATTTATAAAAAACTATGTTACGATCTGGGTTGCTATTAATACTTAACGGTAAAAAAAAGTCGTAGTCATCGACTAGGAGTCGCTTCTAATCGATTCAAGACTGGCTCAGATTCAGATAGATTATAAAAAGTCTGACTTATACTCTTTTGAAATACTACGATTACCGATTAGGCTGTATTTTCGTAGCGTCGTTTTTAAATAAAATAGGCTAAATCGAAAAAATATAAAATGAGTGTGTTTAGAACATATAGAAGTAGTTAAAGATTTCATATGAGTGGTAATTGTACAGAAAGTGTATAATTTAATGCCACATATAGTGCATAATATGAAATAAATTAAAATAATATTTTAAGTCGCTAATAGGCCTTGTTGCCAATTCTTCTTTCTGAAGGGGACATCAGACAAATTCTTCAATTTCTGATTTTTAGCATCGTCGTGAACACCCTACAAGATGGTGGTAACCAATTCACTAACACACTTGTAAAATTTCACTTCTTACACCAGTACATATTTAAAACTAACTTTTTCCTTTTAAATGGAAAACTCTGTTATAAGAGGAGCAACATTCATCATGCAAAAATTTTGAATGCGAAAGAATGCGAGTCACATACCATTTTCCATCAACAATGACCGACATTATTTGGAAAATTTGTTGGAGGTAAGCGCGTGTTAAATTTATATAATATTATTTTGTTTATAGATTCAAAGGGCGTTTTATAAAGTTTTTGAATTTTATTTTACAGAGGAAAACTCTTAATGCGCTGCCCGAGCGGGAAATCGAGTGATTTTGCAGCGCTCCACACTTTGCACGAAGTACATATGTATATATGTAGCGGAGGAGTTCCATCTGTCAGCCGAGGCGTTCGAATGGTTGATAGGTGATATTGAAACGTGTTTTCAGCAGGCATTAGCTAACCTTGGCGAAAAAGTGGGTGCTCTGGTTGCGCAGAGTTTGGGTGAACACGCTACACAGGTGAGCACGGCTGTGCAATTAACTTCTTAATCTTTACTTTGACTATTTTTGAAGTGTTTTTAGATGACACTCAACACTTTCCATTTCGCTGGTGTGTCCGTCAAATAACGTTTCATTGGGTGTGCAAGGTCTAAAGGAAATCATTACTATATCCAAGAAATCAAGAACTCTCTAACAGAAATGAATGCTGTACTGAAGTTCTACAGCTTGTACGTAAACTATCGTGCTTTGGGCTTGTGTGAGGTAATGACAACTTACAATTAAATTATATAACTCTTCCAGATGTATAATAATATATGTATAAGTATGAATAATTTCATCGTAACTGGCCAATGTTGTAAATTTCTATGTTCAATATGTATATACATATACAATATATATTGGAATTTTTATTAAAAATTGTTTCTTTTGTTTCATTTTAGCACAAAATTGAAAGTGGAAGATTTCTTTATATTAACATCTATTTAATAGTCTTTTGTTTGGTTAGAAAATGTCATCAACTGAAAATTTGACATTTTGTTACCACAAGATGTTAGTAAACAATGTTAAAATTTCAGTACCATTTTTTACGATTCTTAACGTGCAGCCAAGGTAACCACCGTAGATAACATATCTACGTTAAGTACCATATTAAATATTGTAGTCCTCAACTTTTTATGTGAAAGTTTACAAAAGAAACCAATTTTTAAACATATTTTATTCAATTTAGATATTGGAAAATTTCGATGCAAAGTCCTCAAGCTGGACTTCAATATCACCATTTTTGTTTTTAAATTATAAAATTTAAGTTATCTATTAGTATTGAGTACTAAATTAATTATTTAAAATATTATTGTTTAATTAGGGTACATTTATGTACCTAATGTGCGAATATCAACAATTAGTAAATTAACAATCAATATTTACTTTCTATAAACCATATACATATAAGGTTTTTAAGAAAAAAATTATTGTAAAAGGAAAATTTAGTCAGTAATGTATATATATGTATATGTATGTATAAATGCTAAAATTTGAAATCTAATCTAAAATAATTACTAAAAAAAATTTTAAATTGTAGTGTGTAGAAATGGAAAGGAAAAATAGAACCACCATGTAAAAACATGTAAATTATAAAAAAAAAATTAAATGAGAATTTCAATTGTTTTATTTATAAGGAAAATGTAAGCCCTGATAGGGTGATAAAATTTCTCTTTCGAACATGCGCATTTTCGATGTTCCCTCATAACAATTTACATTTTAGAACAGCTAACATTTGCGACTTCTATATTCATTGCCATTCTCTTTTTCAATCGAGCATCATACAGAATTTTATTTGCACCTTCTCGTTCTTTTAAGTTCTCTGGTTAAAATTGTTCTCATTTTCGAATCATCCCTACACAAATAACACATCTGTAATTGGAATTGTAAATTTGACGTTTCAGGTCTGCCAACTTGACGCTAAAGTAAAGCATTTCTTCCTTTCCTAAAAAATCGTGTCTGTGTTAAAGACGTGTTTAAATACTTTTCAAGTGTTTTAACAGGTAAAATTTTGATAAACCCAAAGTCAATGCTTGCGAAATGTGACCGCTGCCTCTGCCTCTCATATAGGATGTTAGTTCTCCCAAAAAATCATAATTCTGTATGTTAAAATGCACGTGTGTTTCTGGTCATAAAGTAGTACCAAATGTCAAATGCGGGCCACATTTTGTGAGGTTATGCTACTGTAGATAAGTGAATAATATACCTAAAATTGTTATATTGACGGATGATTTCATATTTTATAGAACATCTACAAAATGTCTGGTACTACCGCCACTATTCGCACCCGCAAGTTCATGACCAACCGGCTATTAGCTCGTAAACAAATGGTTTGCGACGTTCTGCATCCCGGATTGGCTTCAGTCAACAAAAAGGATATCCGCGAGAAATTGGCTGCTATGTACAAAGTAACTCCCGATGTGTGCTTCGTATTCGGTTTTCGTACTAATTTCGGTGGTGGACGTTCAACTGGGTTTGCGCTTATCTACGATACTTTGGATTATGCCAAGAAATTTGAACCTAAGTACCGTTTGGCTCGTCATGGGCTTTTCGAACAGAAGAAACAGACCCGTAAACAACGTAAGGAACGCCGCAACAGAATGAAAAAGGTGCGTGGTACTGCCAAATCCAAGATTGGATCCGGCAAAAAGTAGATAATCCACGAATGTAAAAATTAGAGCAAATGTTAATATTCTGCCATTCTTAACTATTTATTGGTGTTTTGCAACATTTTTAAATTACAAAATAAAAGTAATAGAATTTTTACTTTGAAGTGGAATGTAATATCAGTTTATATTGGGAATGGAAGAAATGGATTGCATTTGCATGGCATTTGGCCATTTTTTATGCATAAGTAAATAAATATCAATTAAAAGAAGGATTAACTCTTTTATTTATTTATGATCATACCAAATTTGAATTAAATGCTAATGCTTAGATGGTACCAATATATGTATGCTCATAAAAGAAATGCTGGTATTTGTGTTTTTTTTTATAAGGATGTACTCTTGGACGTGTTATAAACAAGTTGAAGACGTTTTTCAGTTTTTTGTATAGCATGACTATAGATAAATGCAGATATGTTGTTATAATGAGTTCAATAAACATTTTTTAGCGTGGCAAACTTGTTTATGCATAAATCTTTGCCCAGATGCATGGAGGTAACAGCCTCAGGTAAATATACTATAAAGTTACCAAAAACTATTTGGGAAAAGTGCGTTCGAATACTCTTATTATCGCCAACTGGCTATGGTTCCTCTTATACGATTTTATACTACATATGTAGCTCAATAATGACAAATAAAAATGCTGCTGTTGATTTTTTTAAGTTCAACTCACCATTAATATAAAAAAAAGAATTAGAGATTACGTCAATAGTCAGAGGTTAACTTTTAGTTGGCGAGATGATTTTATCAACTTTGCAAATGTTATTTAATTTTAAATAAATATATCAACACTGATGTGAGTATAAGTATACATATTTTGCTTATAATAAAATAAATAATACTATATTCTGACTGCATAAATATTTTGTAACTCGTTTTAGTAAAACTTTTTCAATATAAACTAATGAATAAAGTTTATTTCACTTGTTTACAGAAGTGTTTACGTTTTTGTTTACAATATATAAGCAATGTGACAGTTTTTCTACGTTGCCTAATCTTATTACATATTGTTGTTGTAACGGCGGAATTCTACAGTTACATAGACCCGACTGTCCTGGGAACGGATTCTTATTCTATAATATATGACGCCATCGTTAGTCGGTTGTCATTCTTAATTATCTTTGGTCCATTTTGTATGATTCTGTCAAGCTCAGTGTTGCCAACAGTGAAGATTTATCTTCAAAATTACAATTTGTTTATAATATATATTATCTAAATTTTCAATCAAAAAATCTTCATTATCGATATATCTGAATATTGTGACTACAATAGATGATAGAACAAAATCGAATGAACGATAAACTGTCAGAAGCAACTAGTTAGCGAATTCGTAGTTGCCAGAATGTTCTAGAAGCAATGTTTTGTTACAGATTTACTATATCACTTTATACACCGGATTGCCGGACTGTGCAGCAAACACAGTTCTAGTTAGAGTGTTGTCGTGATAAGAGCAATTAAGCTATAAGCAAGAAGTTGTAAGCTCGAATAACGAGCAATAAGTGTTAAGTTGTTGGAATTAGAAATAAAGATAAGTGTGTAGCCATTAAATTGGGACTTTTATTTAACAATCCAGTGATCGAACTCAAGAGTGAGTTACAGGTAGACGATTTATCGAGAAATCCGTTACAATATACTTGAAGATTTTTCTTCTTTATATTGTTCGATTTTTGAACACCCTCAGTTCATTTGGTCGGCAAACGATTTTAAAAATACTTTTAAGTTCTCTTAATTTACAATACTTTAACCTATTTTTGTTTTGCTATGCATATTTACTTTATATTCATACTATATTATACTTTTAATATTTTTAGTGATAATAATTTCAGCACATTAACCTGAAGAATATCTAATAATTGTTTTGTTACATATATTTGTGTATAAAGTGATACTAAATGTAATATGTGTACCATATATCTAAACTCGTGTACCCGAAAGATGCCCTAAATTAAAAATGTGAATGATCTTAAGTGAAATAAAAAATAAAAAATTTAAAATGGAATTAATAATGTGAATATATTACTTTTGTTTGTGGAAAAATTTATTAATTTTTTTTCTCACACTACACACCGAACAACATCACCAACAACAACATAACAATGCACCCGGGCCCCCTTCAACTTTCGCTCTTTCGATTTTAAGTACATCAAAGCAAAACTCCAATGACAAGCGTTGTCACAATGTTTCTCTATCATACTAGTTGTGATTGTTGTAGCGGTTATCTAGACCTTGTTTTGGTGACATGGCACTAAATTTAAGGAGTGTTCTGTTTCGACGGGTTCAGACCATAGGGAGAGGTACGTTCATTGCATAAATATAAGGCTTATACAATGGGTACGTTAGATGAGTGAAATTGTCTGAGCATGAAAAAATGTACTTAGTCTCCGTATATGTTGGCCACACACTACCATAAATTGCATTACATTAATATTTGCCGAGAAACCGCTAAAATCTGATATTGTTTAGGTGCAAACGTCTTGTTATGAAAAAAGTAATGAACATTTCCCACTATGGGGAAGTGCGAACAAAAGTTCAAAAGTTTTTAAATCCATGCGGATTGTCAGCTGTTCGATATAGTTGGTAATTTGTTTACATTTAGTTCAAAAATGAAGAAAAGGGAAGTGAGTCCATTTGCCACATTAGGCTTAAGGCCTTGGTTAACAAAACAACTTCAAAAGTTGGGTTAGTAATAAATAACAATATTATATGCATTATGTATCAATGAAGAATTATTAAATTCAGTTATCATCTTTCAGGACTTAGAACTGCCACACCAATTCAACAGAACTGCATTCCAGCAATACTTACTGGCCGAGACTGCGTTGGAGCTGCTAAAACGGGGTCTGGTAAAACATTTGCATTTGCATTACCGATTCTAGAAAGACTAAGTGAAGAACCGACCAGTCATTTCGCGTTGGTGTTGACACCAACGCACGAGCTTGCTTATCAAGTATATTTCCTTGCTGACAAACATGTTACGATTACTTCAAACAACTCTTAATTTTAGATTTCGGAGCAATTCTTGGTGGCAGGGCAACCGATGGGGGTGCGTGTATGCGTTGTCTCTGGAGGTACTGATCAAATTATTGAGAGTCAAAAGCTTATGCAACGCCCGCACATTATTGTTGCCATGCCTGGACGTCTAGCTGACCACTTAACTGGATGCGATACTTTTTCATTTGATAATCTCAAATATTTAGTTGTTGACGAGGCGGATCGTATGCTAAATGGGGATTTCGATGAAAGTATGGCTGTAATCGAAGGTTGTTTACCCAAAAAACGACAAAATATCTTTTTCTCAGCTACAATGAAAGATTTTATTAAGGAATCGAGTATATTTCCCATCGCAAAAGAAGTATGTATTTCTTTATTTTATATATTTTTATTTAGGTTTTATTAATTTTTAATATGTACATACATATTTTAGTGTTTTGAATGGTCAGAAGAGTGCGAGATTGTAACAGTGGATACACTTGATCAACGTTACATTTTATGTGCAGATTACGATCGGGATATGGTGTTGATAGAAGCACTTAGAAAATATCGAGAAGGAAATGAAAACGGAAATGCAATTATTTTCACTAACACAAAAAAGTAAAACAAATATCTTCTTTTCTATTTATACCTTTAAAATCGTTAAGAAATTTATTAATTTGAAAAATTTAATTTTTTTTAATTTGATTATATATACTACATATACTTTAATTTATTATTTAATTTTATATAGGTACTGTCAGTTGCTGTGTATGACCCTTAACAACATGAGTATAGATAACGTCTGCTTACATGGTTTTATGCGTCAGAAGGAGAGAGTTTCCGCTTTAAATCGTTTTAAATCGAATCATGTACGTACACTGATTGCTACTGACGTCGCTGCACGTGGTCTTGACATACCAAGTGTACAATTGGTAATAAATCATCGCTTACCGCGCACACCAACAGAATATATACATCGCGTTGGTCGTACCGCCCGTGCTGGACGTAAAGGAGTAGCAATATCTATACTTCGATTTCCACGTGACTTAGAATTGCTCGGCGAAATTGAAGCAACCATCAACACGAAATTGACAGAGCATCCAATCGACCGTAAATGTTGAACTAATTTTTCTATGTCTGCCTTTCTTATAATTTTTTACTATTTGGAATCTAGAACGAATGGTGGAGCGAATTTTTATGCAAGTTAATGTAACACGACGTGAGTCAGAAATACATTTAGATAACAACGATTTTGAAGAACGCGCTCAGAATTATAGGCGTAAACAGTGGATTTTGGAAGGCAAGAATCCTGATGTGATGGAAGAATCGTACGTATATCAGTTTTTCACATAAATCACAGCTTAATTTATAAAAAGGTTCTAATATCTAAACTTGTATATGTAACATCTGTGTTTCAAGTTTTCATAAAAATCGGCGGGATAAACTGCGTGAGTTTCGGCGGCAACGCAAAGAACGCCAAAAGGAATGGTCTGAAAAAGAAGCAAGATTTACAAAAGATGAACGTTTCAAAACAGTCGATGTTAAGCGCTTTGAAAAGCGTAAAAAGGCGAAACCAGCAAGTGCTAATAATGGCACAGATGAAACTAACACTGAATATTCTGTTAAACAAAATTTAATATTAAAATCAGATACCAAATCAAAAATTAGTAATAAGCGTAATCCAAGAGCGAATGTAAATCATATCAGAAATAAAAGAAAGGAATAAAACTTTAAATGTGGTTGTATATTGCTATTTTATATTGCAAAGTGAAATAATTAAGCCATATTCGCGATCGATTATTTGATACCTAAGCAATATGGTAATTTAACGGCTTAAAAGTTAACTTCTGAACATTATATTATTCAAAATCTCGACGTTTTAATGATTTAATTCTATAATTTTCATTATAACAAAAAATACACTTAAAAGCCTGATTTTCTCCTTTTCCGTGTATAAAAAATATAAAACTAATATCTGCACATGCCAATGCATTTATGTATATATTTTTCAACAATATAAATAACTAAATATGCACTAGGCAGACTCACTTTACATTTATAGTTTATGTAAGCTTAAATATATTATCTAATAATATCTACATATGTATACATTTGTATAACATATATACAATACATCCATAATATTTAGGCTTTATAATAAAAAAAGTATAGGTTATGATTTAATCCAAGAATATGGTAAGTAATGAATCTTCTGGGTATACTTCCAACAAAGCCTTCGCCCCATCATTGAATGGATATGATATACTACCATCAATAACAAGATCTGAAAAAATATCAAATTAACAAATCGATAGCAGAATTAATACATTTCACACGTGAAATGATTTTTTAATCATTTTAAAAAAAATATTACAAAAAATTACTGTCAACTGTCTGAATAACTGAAAAACATGTTAGATAAACAACAAGAGAAGCAGTCATCATTTACTAAATGCAAATCGTTTTTTAGGGTAAGCAACTCGTGAAACGAGTAATCGTAATGTGTGCATCACGACCAAAAGTGAAATAATTGCATTCAATAATTTTGTGCAGGATCCTAGTTTGCTATTTGAATTTCAAACCGAAACAGTAAAACTGCTTGTGTACAACTTTGCCATTGTATTACTGATTGCAAATCAAGATGTTGGCTGGAACTATAAATTCAATGGTATACAGTGGTTTAACTCTCAGCAAGCGAATTTAAAAATTGCATATTTATGTAAAACGAATAATTTATGAAAAATTGTAGGGAATGAAATAGCAAATCGATTCGGTCAAGAACTGATCGAGCCAACTATTTTATCGAAATTTGGGTTCTGTTTTCGATTGTTGACAATTATATTAAACACATTGGCCGTCAATGTCATAATTAATCCGGTAACATATTAAAAGCAATTTTTTTTTGCTTATATTGTTTGTAATATTAATTTTCTCTTATAGAAACGGAATAATCGCAGATTCCTATTGCCATGTATACTTTGGAATTTTTATAGTATCACTGCAGTGGCAGAAAACATTATGGAAATTATATGGACCATGTACCTACTGGAGGTGCCTTTTCACTTATTTCTCACCATTTCAATGGTTGGTATATTTATGATTTGTTTACAAAGTAAATTAACGCTGCAAGTGTTACGTTTCTACGAATATTTAAATTATGTATAGTAAGTATGTTAAGCGGCTGTCAATGATATATAGCAAATTGTTAAATGATATATGTAATAATAAAAAAGAGAAAATATGGCTATAAACTATCATGCACTTACTCGCATCAATACAACGAGACTTCACAAATAAGCTATTTACAAATTTGCGTGCCTTGAAGTTCCTTGGACTGGGCCAAACTCCCACACATATTTGCTCACGGATCGAATAACACAAGCGTGGATCATCTGAATCAAAATAATATTTTAGCTCAAGTATTTGTATTTAATATAGATATTTTATTACCTGGACCGAAACGTAAATTTTGGTTGTACTGAGTAGCGATTTCGTCTGAATCAAAAACTGGCTTTGGTTTGTCACAGCCGGAGTCAGGAATAGGCAATATGCTTAATAGGTCTTCTACTTGTTGGGATGTAATGCGATTTATACTGTAATATGTAAAAGAAATAGGTCTTGAGATATAAAATATAGTTCCGTTGTTGAAAAATAAAACAATTTAGATATTACGCTTCATCAAACACAAAAATTTTCAAGCTACTGTAGCTGGTAAATCATACTACACAAGACATTTAATTTGACGACTGCGGAATTCAACAAACCTCTGCACGACTCTGCCTTCGAAAGAATATATTAACGTTATCATTGAAAAGTCCTCATATCCATTCCTCCGTTTATAAAACATATTTCCGTTGTAAACCCATACTTTTGTGTAGCATATGGCTATATATCTTTTTTTTAACCAGAGAGTGTTGAATATGGAAATACCAACCTTCCCTAAAAAATTTAGAGCCGTAAATCTAAAGCTCGACCTACCTTATTAAATTTATTAAAAAGCTTTAAATAAAAGTTTGTAAGCCCAAAAATTAAACTTCAAGTAGAATTTGATAAGCTTAGGAGATATTTTCGAGGCTATACATTAGCAAATAATTCCGAGGTAATTTCGTGTAAACACAAATAAATAAATAAAAATCGCGTAAACAATAAAGCAGAAACGTACCGAAGGCAAGTTGGAAGCATACCAAATTCTCATTTCCCAATTTAAGTGGAACATCTAACAGTGTTTAAAATTACTACCTTCCTAATGCACCTTCCGAAAGCATTTTTAGTAGCGGTATTTTTTATATATTCTTAAGAGATCTGTACATACACAGCATTCATACATATTAGTTCATAACTCAACCAAACTTCGTCTAATTCAAACATTTAAAAATTTTAAAACTTGCATTCGCATAGGTCATGGGCGATAGAAATTCTATATTTAGATATACCATATATGTATATATTTATACTCAAATTCATAAATCTTGGTTTGTTTAATTATATTTTATTAAAAAGTATTTTTCACGATTTGTTTACATAAGCTATCAGCATTAATCTATATTTATAATACATTTTGTATACTACCGGCACAGTAAACAACTCTATAAGATGGCTCTTGCATTTATACATCTTATAATTGATTATAAATTTAATATAAATAAATTTAAAATGAGGGCTATATATTGAAATCCATATATGTATATACTTTGCAAAAGTAAAACAAACAAAAAATATAATATATATAATCTAAGACATGTTTATCGAAAACACAATTCGCATTTACCTCGTGTGCCATGAAGTCGATCCTGTGCCAGTGCTTACACATAACCCCGAACATTTTGTTTTATTGTCTATATTCTCGTGATTGATAACTAATTGCAAATGGGATACACGCGCCGAAAGTTGCTCTCCAATGAACACCTGCAATAAAAAAAAGTTGATTCCATATATTTTTATGTTAAATAAATTCCTATTCACCTCATTCAGCGCCAAATATGGTAAAACTCTTTTCATTTTAGCCTTATAACGTAACGACCAAGCTTTACTTAAATATTCTGGTTCAGTTTTCTCTTGTTCCATTTTGGTTACAGTGTGTCGATATAAGTCAGTGGATTCAGGTATTTTGCCATTACTACCTAATATAGATGTACGGATGCGAGTTCGATACATCCATTGAAAATCTCCCTGTCAAATAAAATTCATCCATGCAATTTAAAAACTGAAAAAATACATTTTTTAATTTACCTACGCTCTTTATTTTGGTTACCGCATCTGCTGTATTTTCTGTATAATGTTTTGGCAACATTAATCGTCCTTCAGATCGTTGGGGATCTGAATTAAAGCCAACAATGGGTGTTTTCTGTTGACTTTGAGCAAAGAGTGGACTTGCCCGTCCCGCTGCTAGCAAAAACGTTCCATCACCGCCTACCGGTACAATCAAATCAGCCCATTTCATGATCTCTTTGCTTAGAGAGCTTCTAAATTCGACTCTAATTTTAGTAAATTCAAACATTCATCAATCATTCAGACAGATGCAGACACATATGTATGTATGTATGTATGTATGTATGGAGATATGCATATATGTATGTATTTATACTCTCCAAAATTTGTCTTTGCAATGCAGTAACGGATCAACTATTGTCTCTAAAACTGCAGTCATTGATCATGGATCATAGAGCAATATTTCAGGGATCAAGTTTTTTATGTGCTCTTAGTAAAAATTCTTCAAACCAAAAACAGTTATGATTTGCAAGTACAGTCGACGCTCACAAGACCACTTTGTTTTAAATTAAAAATTTTTTGAAGTTTTTTAATTGGATATATCAAAAAAACATCATTTAAAAAAAAACAAGAAAAGAAAAGGTAACAATCCTGTGCAATACATATCATATGATCTTTTTCAATTAAACATATGTATGTAGACGTTGAATCAAAATTTTAGGCAACAAATCGAAAGCTCAGAAATTCGAATTTCCGAAATAATTTCAGAATGTTTAACGTATTGCAAACGCTGACTCTAATTTCAGGAAATTTAATTTCTGAAGGTTCTAGTGCGTGAGCGTCGATTCTAAATGGATTCTAAAAATATATTAATATGAAAGATGTCTACGAAAAAATGCAACAATCAGACCTACATATGTATGTATATGTAATTACCTATTTGCCACCTTCACTTCGCAGCCCACATTGAGAAAACTTTGCACCACATTTCTTTCAAAGTCCTTATGTAAATTATGTAGGTACATAAGCATTTCAAAGTCAGTGCCACGATCACGCAACTTCTTCTCCAATTGTACTCGACTAAGCTGGGGATTGCGCATCTGTTCAAATTCATATCGTGAAAACTTGGTAATGATTAATGCACGTTGTAATTTAAATTGGGTTGATGGATATTTAGCCATACTCCCACAGCCCTTGTTATGGCTGCTGATTTTACGCCACATGCGATATTCTAAAAGAATTAAAACGCACATAGATAGGTATGCAATTACCGATATTAGACAATTATTAAAAAAATAAAAACGAATGAAAGGTAAGTTGTGTCAAAGAAAAAATCAGAAAAATTTAGAAATTACTCAACCAAATTCGGTTTACAAGTTTCTATCCACTCGTCCAGTTAACTCTTCACTGTATAAATCAGTCAATACGGAATATGGGATATCTTTATAAAATAAGCTGATTATATTACAATACTTGTAATAAAACGTCAACAAATTATGAAATCGGTGCAAGCCTATAGAACTTCTCTTTGATCACATATTTAGATTGAATGCTATCCCAGAAAACTTTTAAGAATGTTAACTTGATAATGTCATATGGTACCAAATAATTTGCCCACATTTGATGGACCAAAAATATAATAATGAATAACAATGATAATAAATGAATAATGAAAATATGTGAGAATATTTCATCTTCAATTTCCCACCCTAGCCCATAAAATTACGGAATAACAAGAAAAAACGTTAACACTTGATTCCGATCGTTCAATTTGTATGACAGCTATATGATATAGTGATCTGATCTGAACAATTTCTACTTAGAATACATTGTTGACTTAAGCAACAACTCGTGTCTAATTTCGTGAAGATTCCTCGTCAAATGAAAGAGTTTTCCATGCAAGCACTTTACTCCGATCGTTTAGTTAATATGGCAGCTATATGCTATAGTCATCCCATCTATACAATTTCTTCGAAGATTAGATTGTTGTCTTAGAAAATAACTCAAGCCAAATTTCGTGAAGATGCCTCGTCAAATAAAAAAGTTTCCCATACAAGTACTTGATTCCGATTGTTCAGTTTGTATGGCTGCTATATGCTATAGTGGTCCGATATAGGCCGTTCCAATAAATGAGCAGCTTTTTAGTGAGAAAGGTGTAAAATTTCAGAACGATAGCTTAAAAACTGAGGGACTAGTTTGTATATATACAGACAGACGGACATGGCTAAATCAACAGCTTATCATGCTGATCATTTTTGTATATATTTTATAGGATCTCCGACGTTTCCTTTTGGGTCTTACAAACTTCGTGACAAACTTACTACAAACTGTTCAGGGTATAAAAAATGATCTCCTTGTACCAAGCAAGGGTCGTGAAATTTTATTATACATATGTATATAACAGTTTTTTGAAATAAAAATTTAAATAGTGGGTAAGCCTCCTTGATGCACCTTGGGAGTATCGCATTAAATAAATTATATGGTAATATTAAATTTTTTGTATTTTAAAAGAATGTGGGTATCGCACCTGGTCGATTTTGGTTATCGTGTTGTTCGTACTGAAATGAGTGATAGTGAGATTAGACGAATTACAATATGCTAAACCAAAATTGTCAATTTGCATTCAAAATAAATATTTAAACATAACAATTTAGTGGAGAAATATTCTCAGGTATTCAGGTATTTGCACAACTTTATATTAAAAATGAAAGGAGGTCATGGATTTACTAAGCTTCTGTACTATATTTTAACAACCTAACTAACACAAATCACTAATTTCATCCCAGTTTCTGCTGGGATGTTTTCGCAGAAACCACCACTGCAGTCGCCTGCTTGTAACGGAGCAGCCTCCTAGGAACATCAAGAGGTCCTTCCTTGACTACGTCGACGACATTAGACAGTACGCCGACCAGACTTCGGACGCAACTAACTTCAGACAGGCACTGACCGCCATTCACAGTGGAGCCATTAACACCTTCACCGACTCCCTCTCAGTGAATGGCTTAATACGAGTCAAACCACCACCCATTGCAGACACAGAACTCGAGTTGCCTCGCGAATCTAGAGTGACCCTCGCGCAACTTCGTTCTGGATACTGTAGCAGGTTAAACTCCTACCTATCCAGAATAGACCCTGACATACCAAACACATGTCCTGCATGCAATGAGTCTCCGCATAACACTAACCACCTCTTTGCATGCCCAACAAACCCCTCTCCCTATGGTCCGACCCCGTCGAAACAGCTCGTTTCCTGGGCCTTCCGTTAGATGACCTCGACGACAACGAATCTGGAATTTATCACCCAAACGGGGATTAGATAATCGTTACAACATCAAATGCGCATATCACTAAATTTTACTGCCAGAACCTATAATACTGACGTGATACAAACAAAACCAGTCACGAAATTCAATATACTGGGAAAGTGCGAATTCATTATATTTGGCATATGAGGGCTAGACCAAGATCTGAACCGATTCACTATATCTGGACTGAATTCATTTTCTTTTACCTTAAATCCAAAGTATACTTTACAACATATTTCCACGCCATTTTATTAAGATAACTTATGCATTGACATAAGGTTAATTAGAAATAACAAATATTATTATATTAGTCTATGAGGGCTGAGATAATTTATGGACAAATTCTTTCATTTTCGGCATCAAATTACAGAAAATATATAATAATATAAAATAATCATAATCAAGTTCGCATATTCGGTATCTGAGACTTGAAAAACTATTGTCCAATTTTTAGAAGAGATATCTGCATATGTGGTTGATATAT
This sequence comes from Bactrocera oleae, assembly GCF_042242935.1. Lineage (NCBI taxonomy): Eukaryota > Metazoa > Arthropoda > Insecta > Diptera > Tephritidae > Bactrocera > Bactrocera oleae. Next base: position 74,729,678 of record NC_091538.1, read on the forward strand.
ATATGTATGTACTTATATATTATGAAATGAAAACTACAAAAGCTTATACATTTATTTTCCACCTATTTATATTCCTAATCTTTTTAACTGATTGGCACGCATGGCTCTGCCCGTTCAATAGTTGATACGCTTTTAATTTGTTGAAACTTTAGTTTTACAAGTTTCGCTATTGTTCCTTTTCGGATTATTCCTCATTCAATATAAAATTCTTATCAATAAACTTATCCCTCTTAAATACTATACAGTACTATGCAAAACAAAAGCAACAAATTTATTTCAACCGAAACTTTTAATATACATATTTCCTTAAAAAAATATTTTACAAAAATATGACGGCTAAAAAAATGGGTCGGCTTTAGTATACCAACCCCCGATTTCAGGGTTAAAAGGGGTATGGCTGAATAGAGGATATGCTTAAAATAAGAATATATACAATTATAGCCGCCGGAAACTTATAGTTTTCGAAATATTTGCGTTTTAAGCTGAAAATTTCACAAATTTTATCTTACAATTTCTCGATTTATAGTTAGTTTTTCTTTTATATTATGCCCTTATTATACACTTACACTTCACTACAATGTTTATACGTATTTGTTTTATATTAATTCTTTTAATATTTGCTTTAAATAAGCATTTTATTTTTACACAATTTTCGTTATTTGTACAATAACGCGAAAGGAATAACGACCACCCCGGTGTTGGATCGGCCAGGTTTATTTTTTCGAAGCGCGGCCGAAGGCCGCCAATGTAAATAGAAAATCTAACCAAAAATAGTAATGTTAAAGAGGGTATATCACTCTCTATAAATCGAGAAATTGTAAGATAAAATTTGTGAAATTTTCAACTTACAACTCCTTTATCTGGAGAATGTCCTCTATCCAACCAGACCCCTCTTAACCCTGAAATCGTGGGATAGTTTACTAAAGTTTCCCCAAAAAAATAAATAAACAGTCAATAAGGAAGTGTTCAAAACTAAAGTAACAAATCACTTTAAATACACAGGGCGCAAAGATCTTCAGAAATAACGGTACAATTGTTGTTTTATGGACGTAAAAAACGATGTAGATTAAATTGATTAGCAGCTAATTTTGTACATTAGAGGCTTTTGGTACTTGCTTACAAAAAAACATATGGAAAATAATTGCTACTGGCTAAAATGTCAAATATCAATTAGAGCTTTAACAAAAGTTTCCGATATTTGTTTTCTAGACTAAATTTTGCCACCACATTGCAATTGGTCATACATAAATGGAATACAGGTTTATTTAACGATGAATTTAAATTTAATACGATTAATTCTGATGGAATGTGTACAGTCCGCCGTCATAAGTGTAAACGTCTTGATTCACGGAATTGTAAGATAAGTTTCAAACATGGCGGCAGTAGCATTTTAGTTTGGACTTGTTTTTCCAGCAAGAGTGTTGATCCTTTTAAAAAAATAAATGGTACAATGGACCACTTTTTGTATAAAGATATTTAAGAAGCGAAAATGATACCATATGCTGAATGGAATATGCCTCTTCGATTGGTCTTTCAACACGATAACGAGAGATTACAAGAATGAAATATTAAGCCATCACATTTTTGTAAAACTTTTTTTAAGAAAATATATTAAAAGTTTGGGTTAAAATAAGTTTGTTGCTTTTGTTTTGCACAGTACTGTATATATATATTCTATAAAAATTAGTATCATACAGTGAGAATCAGTATTCACTTATGTTTGGATCTCTTTATCTCTTTAATAGAATGTGGTACTTTATTATTTTCATTTTCTGGAATTTCATTATAAATGTTATAGACTTGATGCAGCGACTTTTATAAAATATTATTAATTCTAAAAATATATAATATACATAAAGCAATAAAAATAAATAATTTTATTAAAAAAATATAACATTTACCTTTTGCAATTTGACGAGTCAATGTTTTTGACTTCAACATTTCTGTCTCCTATTTTCTCGTATTTTGTGTTATCAATAGATTCATCCAATGTCAATTACTATAGACCGCTCGAAAACAAAGAATGAATCCGGTTAGGCTCTTATTATATACGATAAAGTTTTTTATTGAGTTTCAAGTTCATTTTTTCTTCTACACTTTCGACCACTATTCGAGGTACGATTAAAGTCTATGATTGTAATAAATACTGCCCACTAATCTTCAGCATCAAGTTAAATAATTACATATACAAACAGATTTGTATTCACTAACTACTTCTTTTTAAACAGCTGCCGAGAGATTATGTTCTATATATACACGCTATGTGTAAACGTACATACATATGCATATAAAGTATGCCTCTTTCATATATTATATATATTTACTGGATTTATTATTACGGAAAGCTTTTTAAATTTCTTAATTTCAATGCAAAAATGTTGCAGTCTTTTGGTGCCTATCTAAGGGTATATTATATTTGAAAATATAAACACGAATATGATGAATGCATATTAATGTTTACTTTCAATTCATTACACCGGTTAGCTTAGAAACTTAAACTCACTTTGACTTATTCGACATCACTGATTTTACAATACTCTAGTTTATGCTACATATGTTTTATTTAACTAAGTCAACTGTTGGACACGCTACACTTCTAAGTATTAGTAGCAAAGATAATTAATAGTCGAGTCTTCCAATTCATTGATAAAAAGGGGCATATATTTGTTAAACTAAATTTACAATTGTATGATTTGCTTCTTCTTTCCACACATTGCGATCACAATAATATTATGTTTTCACAATTCGGAATTTAAATTCTGATCATAACATATTGTCCCCTAAAATGTTAAATGCATAACATTATCTTCCATAAGTTTACAAAAGGAAAGCACGATAAAAAAAAAAAAATATTAACACTAAGAAATATGTTCCACAAATATCTATAAGGAATTCAACTTTAATTTTATAATCCATTTAAAAAAATAAAATAAAAATCCATAACAAAACCAGATAATAGAGAACTTATAAAAACCTCATTTCAACATAAAAAAAAGTAATTGACCAATTTTTTTTCAACTGGTGTTAAGTTTCCCCTAACTATATTTCGATGTTTAGCCAAATCTATAGTTAAGTGTTACCCCACTTGAATTGGGTGTAACTTTGCAATTATCAATTCCTGAACCGTCGGAACTTACGACCTCGCCACTGGGGCATTTGTAAAGTAAGGATTTGCCCTTAAAAAAAAAAAAATATTATTTCAAAAACAATAATAGTAATATTAATAATACCTGTAACTCGTGAATTTCTTTTTGAATTTGCATATCGTATATCGGTTTGTGCGCTGTCTGTTTTTGGCCAGACTGAAATAACTCCAATAATTTCCCAGCCCACATTGCCATGGTATCAGCTTTCAAATTATTATCATTGACGCCTAGCAAAGCTTTTATATCACTTGGTGCTTGATTTGCAGGTGGTTTCAAAACTTGTTGTGCAGTGGTTTGTACCACACCTGTTGTAAGTCGTCTAGGAACGGTAATACTTGGACATTCAATTGTCAGATCACGAACAGGACCCCGCGGTTTATTAAGGTAAATTGAATTGTTACTGTTGATTTGCTCCAGTACATTTTTGATTCTTTTGCTACAAAACAAAAAAGTGACAAAATAAAATTAATGTCACAGATTACGCCGTAAAATTTAAAATAAAAATTAGCTACAGAAAGGTTCTCTGTGAGCTCAAACTTCACTTTAAATACGTATGTGTTTTAATTAGCTTAATTCGTTTTATATTTATATTATATATATATGATAATATGATTTTATATTTATTATTTCGTCTTAAGGTAAATCAGTGCCTGATTAAACCTATGTTGGCCTTTATTAGCTTTGATGATTTAAATTTAACTAACACCTAAAAACTTGACTCGTTAACAAAATATTTACGTACTTCAAATTATCTTCATTGTTGCGCTGATTAAAACGATGAATACGTCCACTATTATTAATAGGTAAAATATTTCCATTATATCCTTCACTACCACTTCCTCCATTACGATTCTTATTCCAATTCATATTTTGGCTTTCATTATTTATATAGTTGTTTCTTCGATTTCCACATCCATCTTTATTGCGCCTACGGGCATTCTGATTATTATACCATCGTCGACGAAACTGTCCACTACCACCTGAAAACGACATTGCATTTTGTTGGGTTTCCAAGTTGGACTTAAACTGGGTGTTTTTTTGTATACAGTTTCTTTCATTATCGGTATGATCAAATTGTTCACGCTCTTTAATAGTACTGCGACCAATTATATTACTGTTTTGAAGTAGTTCGCGTAAATCATTGGGATTTTTTAGTTTCTGAACTTTCTGTTTTTCTTCATTCGATAACTGTAATTCTGGATCATTGAACATCTCATCGAATTCATCCTTCATATAATCCAAATCAATATAATTGGTTTCGCAACTTGGACCTCGCCAAATGCCAAATGTCGCTTTTATTTTACCGCTAGAACTCACAGGAGTCTTTTCATCAGTTATTGATTGCAAACTCTTGCCCATAATCTCATTATAATCGTTGGCATCATTGCTTATTTTAGAGTTTCGACTTCCAGCTTCAGAGTTGTTCGAAATGTTGATACCTGCTCGTGAGCTCTTTTTATCAATACTGTATAAACTATTTTTCCTTGTTGCAATATATTCATCTAAATTATAGTATTTTATTACTATTTTAATTTTTCAATCAAAAGAATTATGTTACCTAATGACATATCCATAAAATTTTCCACATTGGAAGCCATCGTACAATAAGATTTTGTCAGTTCTCGTAAAAACCTTCAGTCATCGAAATTAATGTCAAATGTCTTAACAGGCATTAACACCTCCTATTAAATCAAACGTTTAAAAAAATAATGATGTTCATTAAAATTATATTTAATGCTAAAGTCTACTATGGATAGTATAAAAAATGATAGAAAACAGATACCCAATTGTTACCAAACAGAACTACTACACAGTTACCAATACCGTTATTATTCATATGATGACAAGCTGCCATCGCTTTTGGATTGTTAATATATTTATGACTAATTTCGCCAGTTACACATTCAATAGTTATTATGATATTTCGGTCGTCATTCATATTGATGATTGATGATAATTATATTGAGATTTACTAAATTTTGTATTTAAATTCGAGATACGAAGTTTGTCCCCTCGTTGATACAATTTAAAACGTGCGATTTTTATTAAGATTGTATTATTAATAATATTTATATAAAAAATTTAGCTTTTTCAAAGATCCGGTGAATTCTTTACAATGGTTGCTAGTATTTTTTTTTTATTTTGCTTCAAAGATTTCTTTGAATTTTGTTCTTTAAAGCCATAGAAATTAACCACGGACATAAAATTAAGAAATTAATAATTTTGCTTTACCTTATTTTTTAACATATTTGTTTCAAAAACTCCATTTATTTGGCCCAAATACTGACGTAATAATTATTGAACGTGTAGCATTCATTGCGAACCATCAATCATCAATATGGATCACGATCCAAATATCATTGAACGAGATGCAGGCACCATTGTCATGGCATGATCATCTAAGCGCCATAAATGTGACATATTTTAGTGCCGTTTCAGACAGGGACGCAAATGAGTCTCATACCAGTTTATTGTGGGTGAGGGGACGACGAGGAAAGACGAAGGGACCGTGCCACTCGTGTTCGGGTGGCACGCTTTGTGTTCTTGTTCGTAACAGCTCGCTGCTACCCTTTTCAGCATTCCTTTTCACTTTCAAATTCTTTGAATGGTTGCAAGAGCGCTCGGTTTCAAATGAATTCGATCGCAAATTTGAGTTCTGTTATCTATTTTTGTATGTAATATGCAAATACGTATACATAGAATAATAGAAATATTATGACAAATTGTAAATAAGGAGAAAATTAAGATATAGATTATGGAGTAAAGAAATTATGAATTTTTAATACGGAGTAAAGAAATTATGAGTTTTTAATACTTAAAGATTAGGAAATTGCTATTATAAATTTGGCCTTGAAAATATTAGTTGCGGATATTCAATACATTCTTGTGGATTAGGGAATTCCCGTCTTTAGTATTTTTTTGAAACTATTTAGCGGGTAGGTACTTGTACTATGCATATTGTTCTACCATATTCATGGTAATTCATTGCAAGCAAAATGTGTGACCATCATCTCAACATACAAATGAAATACGCAGCACGCAGTGTTGCGCGGTGTTGCGCAGTCGAACCGCACAAATATTTACGAACATTTTGTGAAAAGGAATGCAGAAAAACTAGACTCGAGTTGCTGGACTCTTTTTGACCGTGTGAATGCCCAGAGCGACACCAAAAGAAAATTTGAAATACATCAGACTCTTTTGCATCCCTGTCTGAAACGGCACTTACAGTGCAAGACGAGATTTTTGTGCTCATTTTAGCATTTCGAGAGAGAACGGATTGCAATACAATGCTAAAATAAGCTCTTTATGCCTGTGACAGACATGTGATAACAAAACCATACTACAAACAAATACAAGATATGTGTCACCAAATAATAGTACTTTACCATGTGAACAATGTAGTATTTTGCTCCTAACTCATATTTCATTGTAGTATTTTAAGAAACACAGCTAAAAAAAAGGTAAAAAAATTAGGTAAACGTTTTTGCACAAAAGCTCTTCAAAATATTCTATTAAAATGACAATGTTTTTATTGTTTACAATATTTTGAATTATCTACTGCCTTTAAAACAAAGTTAGTAAACCCAAATACTAACTACATTGTTATACGTGTAATGAACCGTAGTAAATAAAATACTACACTATTTGTATTATGGTATTGAACCACGGGCATTGTCTGTCACAGGAATTATGCCTTAAACATATATTACATATTGAAAATAGCAAAAAAAATTATGATTTGCATATACTCTTAAGATGCTTTCGTACAACGAGATGGTCTTTCCCAATTCATATCTTTCTACCCATTCCATTTTTCCACTAAATTATTAATTTCGTGCAAAACTTTCAAAGTGACGACGGGATCTATTATGGCCAATTCACATAGATTTTCCACGCAACAGTTGCCATTTTTTTGGATAGTAACACTGACAGCAAAGCGTTCATTGTGGAATACCCTTTGTTGTTTCAGAATGAACTGTCACGCAAAGCGTGGAAAGCTGTATGTAAATGGGATTATCCAGTTGCTTGCAGCCTAGATCAAGACTTACAATTAGAATCAATTTTGACAAGTAGTTAGTTTGCTCAACTTGAAAGCAAGTTACTGATCGTATTACTGCAGCGTTACTCGTCCAACGCTCATAAATTCAGTGGAAGTCAAGAATGATAGAATACTATATGTATATACACTTGTTCTGCAGGATTATGGACAAATATTTAGTTTTTTTGTAACCCAAATTATAACATGATTCTTAGTGATTTCCATTCCCGGTTTGTTTTACAAAAACTTTTTGGCCCTATCGTACACTTATAATATTAATTTGTTAAATGTATCTTGTTTTAACATAATTGAATATTGTAAAGAGGTACTTAGTTAAAACATGCAGGCAATAAATGTGGTAACCATGCCTTTAAATATTGGACACTAGATGCCGCGCTAATTCTAGAAGAAGGTTCGCTTCCTGATTCATTGTTCAATTTTTGGATTTCGATCTGAGGGAGAACACGTGTGAAGTAATTTAAGAGTATTTGTCTTGTAACAATAAAGGAGTTTGGGTGAGTAGTAATATAAATGTATTTTTTATGGCAAGATTTATATACCTTTGGTACAGTAATTGTTCTTTTCATCAAAGGACAAACGTTTTGCCAAAGGAAAAAAGCTGTTGTGGAAACTTAAAAAATAAAAATGAATGCACATGTTACATCTACAATAAAATCAATGACAGTTTTTTATAATTATAACGTGATCTATATACATATACACACATATATACAGATGTGTTGCGATGTATAACTCTTATTTCTGCAAATAAGTGATGCGTTCAATGATTATCGCCATGTGGTTAGTTAGTATAATGTATGAGCCATGTGTTCTAGGAACATTGCATCACATCCTTTTTTAAGGATTGTATTAATAAGCCTTTGTGTATGTGTATGCTAAATATTTACCCATTTGTTTTTTTTTTTACAGCTGGACAACGGAAATGTCTAGTTTAGTATGGGGTAATACGTGTAAGTATGTACATAATATCGATAAGTTAAGTATACAAGTTAGTCGAGTACAGAGTCGCTGGTTTGAAGAAAATTTACACTTCTACTAGTGCTTTATATTTGCTCGCAAAGAAACTTTCTTCGCCCAAGCATAATCCAAATTTAACTGTAAATTTGCGATGCATATTTTTTTGTGAAGCAAACATATATTCATTCTGAATTATATATTGGAAGTAATAAGCTAATTTTAATGTTTCTGTTTAGAAAAGATCAACATTTGGGGACTAACTGAACCTAAAAAGTTTTCTACACCGTAGTATGGAATTCAATTTCATCGTTTTTATAGGTAAATTAAAAAAAGTAATTTAAATAGTATACATGGCACTGATGATAAAAATATTTTCTTTTCTGACATCTCTTATGAATCAATGTGATTTCAGTTGTTTTGCTGACCGATTGAAATAGCTTTTATAATTATAAATGTAGAACTTTTTGTAAAAACTATTCTGTTTTCTAGGATGATGAATGTCTTGTGAAACAAAGTCTAGTTCCTCATGGTTAGATGTGGAAAAATCTGTGAAAAGATTAAAAATAGGCATGAGGTAAAAAGTTGTGGATTTATTAATATGCAATATTTCACCGTGATGATATTATAAACCATTCACAGACAACCATAAAATGGCACAGCGCTGAACAAACTGTTTCAATATTCTTTTGAAATATGTTCGTTCTGTTGTTCCGGTTATGGAAAATGGTTAGAAAATGGCACTGAGTTTCATGTATAGTTTTAAATTTACATATATATATTATATTATTTAACTCTTTTTTTTGATTTAATTTCAGAAACATAACCATATGGATCAAATGCTAGCTGCTATATATATTGTACAGGATACCCTTAAAAAATGGATCTGTGGAAGTAACTAGAATGACGAAGACCGAGACGATAATTTCTTTACATATAAATAAAATTGTATTGCATTTAATAAAATAATAAATATATGTTACAGCTACTTGCATCCTAATCAAATATTTTATATATAAATTTATTTTGGAAAGTCCAGACCGTGTATAATAATTCTCCATGAAATATAGAGCAATTAAGAAAAAAGCGAGGGAATTTATAATAATTAGTAGTCCTTTGTCTCAAAACTGTGTTGTTGCAATATTCTAAAGGTAAATAAGCAAGGTAGTTATTTCCCCTTTGCATCTTGATACGTTAAATTTGTAATGGGTTTAGTGTACTATATCGATATAAATATGAGTTTAGAACAAGGGTCAAAGTGGTCTAAATACCTTCAGGGGTTCGCAATAATAAAAAAATGTAGCGAAAGCGTTCAACTTGATTGTTCGACAAAGCCTGAAGGGATTACAATCAAATTTGATATTATATTAACTTATTTTGAAGGTCATAGACTCCCTTAGTTTTATTACTATATTCTACTACCCGACAACCAAAAATTATACTAAAATCAGCCTTAAATGAGAATAGAAGTTGGTTTTACGAAAAAGCCTTTGTGTGGTAATTTTAAAATCAAACTAAATTACGTATGTATATTGTTTTATTTGATATCAGAAATCATTTTTAACTAAATTGGCACGCTCCCTTAAAGCGAGTTCTTTATCCTGTTTCAATCTCATCCGATCTCCTTTAGATTTCTTTCCAATTCCTAACTTTGGTAGTCCTCTATTTAATCCTTCTAATAAAATACAAGCTTTACACGGTTGCTGAGATGATACGAATCCACAGCGTTCACATATGCCTCGAACTGGTTTTTTTACAGTGTCTTTAAAAAGTAGTTGCTCTCCAGAATGTATTATATCCATAATAACCGAGGGTCGAACTCTTTCCAAGTCTTTTAGGTATGCTCGAGCATGTCCTCGATATGCGTTGGGTGCGAAGACACACTCGGTTGAAAAGTACACCAATTTTTTAAAATGAGCATACATAACAATTTCCTTTTCGTAAGTATATTTAAGAGGTTTGACGCGAGGAATTGTGTTCTCTCCGCCACCTGTACTTATATCCGTGCAACGCATTAAACGAGCGGTATCTCCCCGCAAAATGTTCATCAAAACGGTTTCTGCTATATCATCGGCATTATGTCCAGTTGCTATACTATCTACTTCAAGCTGTTTTGCTCCACGATCCAATGCCTGTCGTCTAAAAACTCCACAAAAAGTGCAATTATTTGATCGTCCAATTTGTCCAACAATACGATCCATAGTCCAACCATACAATTCATCGTAAGAAAGTATTTTTAGAGGCATTTGATAGTCATCGCGATTTTTTTTAACTGTCTCAAGACTGTCATCTCGGTACCCAGTTATGCCTTCATCGATGGATAAAAGAATTAGTTGAAGGCCATAATCATAGCGATCATTGAGTATTTTTAATACATAAGCTAAAACTGTTGAATCCTTTCCACCGCTCGCGGCTACAGCAATCTTTTCTCCCTTTTTAAATAGTTTATTAGTTACTATTGTATAGTGAATTTCTGCTTCAAAAGCGGCAAAAAAGCATTCTTTACATAGAGCGTCTGATGTTTTTGGGCGCTATATGTATATATGTACACGATAGAGATAATTAAACAAAATATTAATGGAATTTAATTATGAGGATATTTACCTTAAGTACTGCATTTCGGCCACAATCCGTTTTACATTTAATCGGCATGTCTATATCTTTAAAAGTAAAAAGTTTACAAAAAAATTAAATTTTTTGTTCATTGAAATGCGTAAATTTTTTTTTGTAAAAAAGGAAAATTTACCATTAAAGTTGTTTTCACTAAAGGTAACATTCACACATGCTTCTTACTTCCTGTTTTCACAGATAATAGTTTTTATCTCGATAAACTTATCAGAATCATATTTTCAATGGAGTGAGTTAAATACTGAGCAGCCTACTAGCAAAAACATTTAACGCAATATCTATGGATATTGGCAATATTTTTGTGTGGAAATTTGTTATCTTAACATAATCATTTGCGAAATTGAGTCGGACAAGCAAGTTTGAAATATAAAAGCGCATGTTTACATTAATCTGTTCATATCATATACATTCACACATTTACACGATTAAATTAACCATATTGCGTTTGTTAAAGCGAGCAAATCCTGAAATTAATAATCACTTACTTTTTGCAGGCATAATATAGTAGATTTTTGTTAAAACATCGCCACTCGAACATTCTGGCAACTTTGAATAGATTCTTCCAGCTTTTGGCAGAGAACGTATATTATATAAATCAGTTGATCTCTTTTGCTTTCATTTCACCAATGTGGCCATTGTTCTATTTGTATACACGATTTTTCACACATTTAGTTTTTTAGTTATGATTTTTCCTTATGTAAAAGCTCAAAACTAAAATCCAACTATTAAATATAGTCTAATTATTTATAATAATATGTATTCCTTTGTGATGTTGAGGTATTTTAAGAATATTTCAAATATTAGGTAAAGTAAAAAGTTCGTTCGGTTTTTTATTGATTTTTCAAAAGATGATAACTTTGTGTGCATTTGTCCGATTTAAATCAAATATGTGCCGTTTTGTTCATAAACTTGTTGCCAACGAGATGCCAACTTCATTATATCCCTCTCGTAGAAGGCTGCGTCCCTATTGGCAAAAAACTCGGAGAGCCAATTTTCACAGGCCTCTCTTGAGGCTAACTTCTCACCATTAAGCGCGTTCGCCATGGACAGGAAAAGATGGTAATCACTTGGTGCCAGGTCCGGACTATAAGTTGGGTGCATTAGAACCTCCCATCCGAGCTCTCGGAGCTTCTGGCGCGTCACCAAACACGTGTGTCCTGATGGAACACAATTCGGCCTCTGTTGATCAAAGATGGCCTCTTCTGGATGAGTGCTGCCTTCAAGCGGTCCAGTTGTTGGCAGTAGAGGGCCGAATTGAGCGTTTGGCCATAGGGGAGCAGCTCGTAGTAGATAATTCCTTGCCAATCCCACCAAACACACAGCAAAACCTTCCTGGCCGTCAATCCGGTATTGGCCACCGTCTGGGCCGCTTCCCCGAGCTTTGACCACGACTGTTTGCGCTCTATGTTGTCGTAAGTGACCCATTTTTCATCGCCAGTCACAATCCGCTTCAGAAACGGGTCGATTTTGTTGCGATTCAGCAGCGATTCGCAGATGGAAATTCGGTCCATCATGTTTTTTTGCGTTAGTTCGTGTGGCACCCAAACATCGAGCTTCTTTTTGAATCCAAGGTTATGCAAATGGTTCCAAACGGTTTTCTGGCTTCTTTTTGAAGCTTGCCCATAAGTTGCAGTGCAAGGATGTAGTGCAGTTGTACGGGTTTTCCGGATACCCAGTTTCTGGCACATCTACTGAATTAGAGCTGATTCAAAATTTCTCCCTTGTTCAGAATGTAATTCTATTGTAACACCATATCTCGATACCCAATTGTTAAAGAATACATCTGCTACTGTTCCTGCCTCTTGGTTGGGAATTGCATATACCTGTGGCCATTTGCAGAAATAGTCCATTACTACCAAAACATATTTGTCTCCTAATTTACTGATAGGAAATAGACCAGCTACATCCATGGCGATTCGCTCAAACGGCGACTGGAATTGTACTGCGTCCTCTGACCATGACTCCTGGACCTCGGCCCTTTAGCAGCAATGCACTCTGCACAATTGGCGATCCACTCCGTAACTGATTGACAACAACCAACTAAATAAAATCTTTGTTTTAATTTCTCCAAGGTTTTCGGGAGCTTTGCCCATCTTCGCTTTCCCATACGCGATGCAAGCAACCAAATACCAACTTTAAACTATTCCATTGTGCCCAATATGCCTTTGCGACTGGGTTTTATGCAGCTATATCTTCTCTCGTGGGACGTTTATTTATTTCCAATCCATGTATTACACATTTCAAATCTGAATCTTTCTGCGGACATTTCCGTAGTTTCTCCGGATCCCAGTCTGATATTTTTGTCATTAATCGGACATCTATAATGTCTTCTTTAGTCTGAGCTTTTTTGTGCTACAACCTTTGCGATGTTCTATGGAAAAGTCGTAACTTTGGAGTCTTTCAATCCACCGTGCCAACTGTCCTTCTGGGTTCATAAATTGTAGAAGCCTTTTTTATGCTGCTGGTCGCTGTGCAGGCAAAAAGTAACGAAGGAGCGGACTTCGTCCTGGCAGCGGCCTACTTTCCGGGAGACACGCTGACAGCAAGAGGAACAACCTGCCCCTCGTCCTGGGATGTGACGCCAACGCCCACCACACGGAATGGGGCAGCACGGACTGCAATACACGGGGTGAGTCTTTACTTGAATTCATAGTCAGTAGGAATCTAAGTATAGTAAATGTGGGGTGCGAACCCACCTTTATAACCATTGCAAGAAGGGAAGTGCTTGACATCACTCTTGGTAACGAACTTGCGACGGGGCTGATCGGGCAATGGAGAGTGTCATCGGAACCCTCCATGTCAAATCACCGCATCATAAGATTCGCACTAGGGGTAGAGGTCAGGCAACTCCCTCCCAGGCGTATCCCCAAAAACACGGACTGGGCCACTTTTAGGGATACGCTTGAAATAAATGTCAATAGGAGGGGGCAGCTGGACGGCAGTGCCACTGCTTCTGGACTGGAGAGCAGATTGTCTACGCTAAACCAGTCCATAATAGAGGCATATAATAGTAGCTGCCCCCTAAAGACGACCACCAAGAATCGCAGCTGTCCCTGGTGGTCAAGTAGGCTCTCAGAACTAAGGAAAACGGTACGCAAGCTATTCAACAGAGCTAAGCGTACCGGGGACTGGGAGATCTACAGGTGCGGCCTAACTGCTTACAACAAGGAGATTAGGTCAGCAAAGCAGAAGAGCTTCAGGAAGTTCTGTGAAAGCGTCTCCTCAACGCCAGAGGCTGCAAGGCTGCATAAGGCCCTGGCTAGGGGTAAGACCGACACAGTACTAGCAATTAAAAGACCGGATGGGACCTATACGTCCAGCGCAGAGGAAAGAGCCACGGCCCTTTTACTTGCGCACTTTCCGGAGACGATTCGAGAAGACCTAGGTCGACCCATGGTCGAACGAAAGCCATCACGCTTGGACTGGATAGTCGCAAAACAGCTCTTCACTGCAGACTCCATCAGGTGGGCTTTGGCCTCTTTTGAAAAATATAAGTCTCCGGGTGCGGATGGCATCCTTCCAGCATTTCTGCAACAGGGGGAGCAGGTACTACTGCCCCACCTTGTTCGGCTGATGAGGGATAGCCTAGCGCTGACGTACATCCCGGAACCATGGCGCACTGCAAAGGTGATCTTCATACCCAAAGTAGGAAGGAAAGACTACTCATTGGCGAAATCCTTCAGGCCAATCAGTCTTACTTCCTTCCTACTTAAGAGTATGGAAAAGATCATAGACCACGAAATACGATCGAAGGTGCTGAAGGCTTCACCGCTTCACGCGAAGCAACATGCCTACAGAGCTGGCAGATCAACAAACACTGCTCTGTATCAGCTAACATCGGAGATCCAAAATTCGTTAGATGGGGGCGAGGTGATGTTATGCGCCTTCCTAGATATCGAAGGTGCTTTTGACAATACGTCTCATGAAAGCGTGTCAAGAGCACTAGAGAAAAGGGGTGTGGCGGCGCCGGTGCGCAGATGGATTGAAGCCGTACTGCGCACCAGGATTGCTGAAACCACAGTAAGCGACACTAGGATTCGTCTTGGCACAACAAGAGGCTGTCCACAGGGTGGAGTGCTATCCCCCCTACTTTGGAGCCTAGTTGTGGACGATCTTCTCGAGCTGCTAACTAGCAATGGAATCCGCTGTCAGGGATATGCGGACGACATTGTTATCTTAGCCAGGGGTAAATTCGCAGACACTCTCTGCGACATTGTACAAAGAGGATTGGGGCTGGCAAAGGGATGGTGTAGTGGGGTTGGCTTAAATATCAACCCCTCCAAAACTACAATCATACCGTTTACCAGGCGCAGGGTACTGCCAGGCCTCAGAAACCTATCCCTAGGCGGTATGGAGCTGGAGATGGCTAACACGGTCAAATACTTAGGCCTCACGCTGGATTCCACTTTACGATGGAAGCAGCATTTGGACCTGACCTTAACCAAAGCCACTAAAGCGCTCATGGTGTGCAATCGACTTGCTGGGAAATCATGGGGCTGCAACCCAAGGATTATCAGATGGTTGTACACCATGATTGTGAGACCGATCATAACATATGGAGCGGTGGCCTGGGGTTCTAAAGCATCGCAGACCTCGGTAGGATTTCGACTATCGAAGCTGCAACGACTTGCCTGCATCTGCCCGTCGGGCGCGATGCGTACGTGTCCGACTGCAGCACTGGAAGTAATGCTGCAGCTCACACCGTTACATATAGTGATCGAACAGACGGCCAAACAGACCCTGTTTCAAATGTCAGCAGAAGGGTTTGGCAAAGGGAAGGTAATCTCGTCCCAGCAGATGAAGGCCCTAAGTGACGCAATGCCACTGGCCCTTCTTCCAAGGGACAGCATTACCAAAATAGTAAGCTTCACTAGGAACTTCAAAGTTACCCTTGGCAGTAAGGCGGAATGGAATGATTCCACGCTGGACCTACTGCTAAGGCACAGCACTATCAAGTGGTACACCGACGGCTCGAAAACGGCGGAGGGGATTGGTGCAGGGGTCGCGGGACCACGCACCAAGCTCTCCATTCCCATGGGAAG
This sequence comes from Bactrocera oleae, assembly GCF_042242935.1. NCBI lineage: Eukaryota > Metazoa > Arthropoda > Insecta > Diptera > Tephritidae > Bactrocera > Bactrocera oleae. Next base: position 74,745,508 of record NC_091538.1, read on the forward strand.
TTTTCCTAGCATATTCCAGGCGGAGGTGTATGCTATAAGTCGGTGTGTAGAGATAAACCTCCAACGCGACTATCGCAATAAGAGTATCGCCATACTCAGCGATAGTCAGGCGGCACTTAAAGCGATCTCGGCTTTTGAAGTCACATCGCTACTAGTGCAGGAGTGTATAGAACGGCTGAACAGCCTATCAAATCACAATAGAGTGCACCTCATCTGGGTGCCTGGACACAGGGGTATAGCCGGAAATGAACTGGCTGACGAGTTGGCCCGCTCTGCAGCCTCTACAAAAATTTTAGGACCAGAACCGTGCGTAGCGGTTGGTCCACACACCATTAAAGAGCTGCTCCGTAAAGAGGAAAGGGCAGGCAGGGAGAGACATTGGCAACATCTCCAAGGCATGCGCCATGCCAGGTTGCTAATGGGGGGTTATAACCTCAGACGGTTTAAAACCGTAATCAATCTCCCGAGGAATAAATTCCGGCTACTGGTCGCGTTCTACACCGGACAATGCAGACTCAACAAGCATTTATTTAACATGGGCTTGGTCTCCTCTGCAAACTGCCGGTTCTGTGACATGGAGTCGGAAACCCCAGAACACCTGCTTGTGGACTGCACAGCAGTCTGCAGACGCAGAATTAAGGCCCTGGGATCCATGTTTCCAAACAGAGATCGCATCGCTTCACTAGCACCTAGCAGTATATTGGAGTTCATCAATATGCTGGGGCTAGATGAGTCGTTGTGACTTAGGGGAGGGCACAATAGACCATAGGTCGCGGTGCATACCTCAATCTTTATCTATCTATCTATCTATGCTGCATGATCTGTCGTTATGTGAAAACGTTGACCATAAAGGTACTTGTGAAAGTGTTTGATGCATTTCACCAACGCCAGTAATTCTGTCCGGGTTAGACAATAATTTATTATAGGCTTGCTTATTGTCTAACGGTAATACGTAACCACTTTCTCATACCCGTCAATGACTTGTGATAGAACGCCTTCTATAAACGCTGATCCTGTGGCTGGGTATGCTAACATTGGTGCAGTACTTAACCGTTCCTTCAGAGTTTGAAAAGCCACTTCCTGTTCTTTATTTCACTCAAAGTTCTTGAGTGTCTTCGTTGTACTCTTCGTTTTCCTCCACTTGCCAGTAACAACATTTCAAATCAAGTATTGAGAACCATTTTGTGCCTGATAACGATTCCAGCGTGTCATCGATTCTAGGTATTGGATAAATGTTTTTCTTCGTTACATTATTCAACCTTCCATAGTCCACACAGAACCTCATGTTGCCATCTTTCTTGTTCACAGGTACTACAGGTAAACTCAATGGACTCGCTGATGGTTACGTCGCTTCCTCTCATTTCACGTATTATCTGACTTCACGTTTTGCTAAGGGAACGCTTGGAGGCACCTGGCGGATTGGTTTTGCATCACCTTTGTTAATAAAATACTCCCCAGCTTTGGCATCGTCTTTGGAATCGTCTTTAAAAAATATGGTTGTGTATCTTAGAAGGAGTTGTTTAGCCTTATTTTAATGGTCTGCCACTAGTTCCTGGGTCCATCTGTTAATTCGGTCGATATGTCGTTTTCGCCCATTGAATCTTCCTCAAGTCGTATTTCATAATTTATCATGGCCTCAATCTCCTGACACTGTCCTAATATAGCTCCTTTGGAAAGTTTGATTGATGATTTTTACTCATTAAGTACTCTTACTACAACACGTTTATCTTGTCTTGTCATAGACAGGGTTTTGCCTATAAGTATGTTTGGTGTACATTGTTCTGTGGCTTCAACAACCCACAACCTGTTTGTCCTATAATCTCCATCTATTTCTCTCCAAATAACTGCTTCTGATTTTAGGGAAATCTCTGCTATTATCACTCGTCTAATGTTATACTTGTTATAATAACCGAACATAAGTGGCACCTCCATATTTCTATAAGTCATAATCCTGTTCTGACTTCTAACTACCATACCGTCTTTCTAATGCAGCAAAGCGTGTAATGTAATCTCGTATTCCATTAACGAAGTTCTGAATTTACGTGTCCTCGATGAACTCCACGGATTTATGTGTATAAGTTAATAGAGCTAACCTCTCAATCGCTGTATAAAACTTCTGCAGAGACTAATTGGCTCTCTGGCGGCGATTTTGCAACTCGATTTGGAAGATATGCTTTCTGTGCTAACTACCATACCGTCGTTCTAATGCACCCATCAACGTTAATATCTCCGCTGCAGATTATTTTAATGCAACGAACCATGCAGCTACTTTTCTTCAGCGTTTCAATTATTTTAAGATACCGTATTGTCGAATTAAAGCTTAAAAACATGGAACGGAACTGTACCATGAATGGATGGCGGTTTGATTTTGGCAGAAGCTGACGAAACAGTTTTAATTTTTTCCCGCTCTTCCGAGATCTGTGAGGACACTTCTGCTATTTGTGAGGCTACCTGCGATATCCCTGCATCCTGCTCTTATAATTGTGAGGACACCTGTCCTCATATATGTGCATCTTGCGCTGCGAACTACTTTTCGAACTGCGGGGACAACCACGTTTCTAACTGCGACATATGTATCTTTAAACTGTGTTGGTATTTGCGTTGACATTTCGGACATTTGCGCTGACATCTGCAACATTGCATCCATATCGACCATAGCGTTTGATGAGCGAGGTTCTTCCTTTTCTTCTATCTTCGTTGTCTCTTCCACTAATTTCCGCCTCCATGGCCTCTTACAACCGTGATGGTTATTCAGTTTTTAATCTATTTGTCGCCAAACCACATTGACCCAGTTCCTTTTTTAATTGTGAAATTTTTAAATAGTTAAACTTGGCCATTTTCAAATAATTATCTCCTTGGGAAATAATTTGACAATCCCACTTCTGACACCAATTGTAGTGGATTTCTCGATAAATCTTTGTCAACCAGAGCAGGCAATGTATGGCATACAATATATTTCGACATCAATTGCTAAACATTAGTAATGTGCAGCCTTGGCAATATTGCTTGCAATTCAGATTTTTAGCAATCTCGAATTGCCTATCGAGATGCCCATTTACACAGGTAAACCTCAGGTAAACAATAGAAACACAAAAAGACGAAACTGTTCGTGATGCATGTTCGTTTTACGTCTTATTTTGTACGAGCCAAAGCATTATTTTTATTTTCGTACCTAATTCTTACATAAAGATATATATACACATATTTATTTATTTATTTACGGAACATAACGAAATTTACGTCGTTTATTTGCAAATCAATAAAAGTGCAGTCGTATTTTATTAAATTACAAATCGAAATAAAAAATAAGCACGAAACTGCTAATTTGACAGTAAGACTGTAGGTGCCAAAATATTTTGCGTCCAAGTTATTTACTAATTTAGGAAACAATAATTAAGGTTTTGGATCAATAGGGATTATTTTTTAGTATATCGCGAAAACCCACTTAACCAAGTGATACCAGTTATGGGCAATGCAGGCAGTACTAGTATGAACCGTGAACGACATAAGTCAAGTGACCTGTCAACACCAAACTCTCCATTTCGAGAAATGTCTGGACGTGGTGATTCGATTTCAGCAACATCTGGGATGAGTGTAGTCGTTGACATTGGCGGCAGTGGTGTTCAAACCTTTACTTTCGATAAAGACGTAACAAATGACAAGAACGCACGCTCAGTCTTGCTCGGTGGTTCCTCGCAAGAAGACGAAGATCAGCCATATTACACGAAGCCCGTCGGTAGCACAGCTACTATAGAAGCAAATACCACACCCACCCCTCGTAAACGCGCCAATACTGTTTCAGAAGGCAGTACTACACTGCTTCATAGTAATTCCGGCAGCATAATGTCTGTAAAAGATGCAACTTCTGATTCTAATGACGACAAAGATGAAGGCTCCATAATAGAGCTACCTAGAAATTCGGGTTTGCCAACCGTATTACGTTGGGATGGTGGTGGTAAAAATGTGATGATTTCTGGCACCTTTTCAAAATGGAAGCCAATACCTATGGCACGTAGTCATGGTAATTTCGTGGCTATTATTGACCTTCCAGAGGGCGATCATCAATACAAGTTTTGTGTAGATGGAGAATGGAAGCATGATCCTAAATTGGTACGCATAATATTAAATACTAGAATCAGTCTACATTAGTTTTGCACAGTGAAAAATCAATATGCAATGGATAATCTTGTGAATGGCCTTGTCGCACACATACATACATACACATATACATATATATATTTTAAACATAAACTTAGATGTGTCGACTTGATTAAGACGTAGTAATAATAAAGTGATTGTATACAATTTTATTGTTAGCTCTATATGCATGTAAATGGTTAGGAGTTAATGCTGCAAATTTATAAATTATTAGGAAGTAAATATGGAGTGGTAAAATAATAAGGAGCATGCTAAATAAATAATTCCTATATTTATTTAAGTTCAAAGTTAAGAATGAAAAAATGGCGAAAATTCCATCGGAAGTTCATGTGTATGTGGTTATTAATTAATTATCGTAAGTCATTACATCAGCTTCAAAAGTAAGTTCCTGTGTTTAATGTTTTAAAATTAACCAGCGATAACTAAAGACTTCAGTAATAATATAGGATAGACTAAAAACCTTTTAATGCAATACTCTTTTTGATATACATATGTAAATCACATAAAATTCTGTTATTCCAGTACTATACTAAAAAGCTTCAAAAGTAAAAGCTGTTTCTTAAATTTTTCAGAAAAGTATCGAAAACGATGACGGCATTAAGAATAATTTAGTTTCAGTACGTCAGTCTGATTTCGAAGTGTTTCAGGCTCTTGCTAAAGATAGTGAAAATGCCCCAAACTACGCAGAAAAAGAGTATTCGCAAGAAGTCCCACAACCTAAACCATGGGAAAAAGTGTCTGGACCCCCGGTATTGCCTCCACATCTGCTCCAAGTGATACTCAATAAAGACACACCGCTCTCGGTAAGGATGCATCAGCTGTATAAATGACATGATTGATTACAAGTACTAATTACGAATATTTCAGTGTGAGCCGACCTTGCTACCAGAACCTAATCATGTTATGCTTAATCATCTTTATGCATTATCTATCAAGGATGGTGTTATGGTATTGAGCGCAACGCATCGTTATCGAAAAAAATATGTTACCACTTTACTTTATAAGCCCATTTAAAATATTATATACATAGTGGTTACATAATCAAATTATGTATGTAGGAGTAAGTATTGAGACAATATTTGCCAAAGGAAAGGTGTCTTCATGAAGGATGATCGCTGCAAAATTACTCATTTTGTCAAATTGGTGCTTTTGTTGGGTATTTATATGTTTGATTTGTTTTTGTTCTGGTGCTATCATCTTGTATGAGTTCGCCTTAACCAAAGGTATGGATACATAGTGTAAACTATTGTGGTAGCCCAGTACTACTTAACACTATATTTCAATAGTTGAATTCTATCATAATATCATATCTTCAATTGTTATAATAAATATTGCCAACTATAACCGCAATTTTATTTCCTTTGAAATAAAGCCTACACGTCCATAAGAGCAACCAAACCAATTTACAAAATATCAACAGTTCTATTAGGAGCATTTATCGTTAATTTTGCTATACTATTACAAATATTTTCAAAAACTTGTTATTATTGGAAGGGTATAGACATTTTTAATAGTATTTATAGTACTATATATATTTATATGTATATAACAAACTTTTTTAAATGCAATTCCAATCAAACACATCATATGTATGTATATCGGAGGAAAAAGTAGAGTGGAATATAATGAATACATGCTAACGGATTCTAGTCTTCTAGGCAAAGCTACAACGTAACTAATGATGATTGCAAATTTTTTATTCTAATATATATTCACAACAAAAAAGTGTGAAAGAAAATATTACTTGAAAAGTTCATTAAGATCTCCGCTTTTATTTTTAAGATAAATTTTGGTAACCTGTTCAATTAAAAAGGTTTGGAACTAAATAGGAAATAAAATAAGCATATTTTATTTATATGCATTGTATTGAAACTGCAAAATTCGCAAAATGCTGTAGTCGACTACTCAAGATCCGTTTTCTGGGTGGTTTCCGAGTTGAAACGATTATCTAATCACAGCTTTTCGTCGAGGTCATCTAACGGAAGGCCCATGAAACGAGATGTTTCAACAGAGTCGGACCATAGGGAGAAAGGTGTTAGACTCATTGCGTGCTGAACATATATTTAGTATGTCGGGGTCCATAGGAGTTTAACCTGCTGCAGTATCCAGAACGAAGGTGCGCGACGGTCATTCTAGATTCTCGTGGCAACTCGTGTTCTTCGTCTGCAATGTGTGGTGGTTTGACTCCAAGCACGCCATTCACTGAGAGGACGTCGGTAAAGGTGTTAATGTCAGGCCGATTGCCTTGTATGTAGCCCGCAACGTCTTTTTTTGTCTTTTCCCCATGAGCTGTGCCATGCGATTTGTTTCGGCTCTGTACTTTGGCAGTTATCGCGGTAGTGTGAGGAGTGAAGGAGCACAGGCTATCAAATGTAACACCTAAGGTCAAGGCGAGTCTTATCTTCTGACAACTCTCCTTCCCCCTGTGAGAGGACGATCCTCGTAACGTTGGACTTGTCAAAACCTTTTGAAACAGTCAATCATACAACGCTACTTTATCATAAAACTCCCTCAACTACCAGGTGGATTTTGCATCATCTCGTACGCTGATGACTGCACGATATTCACTTCGACCAATGGAATTGATGGAATGTGTGTGCTCCTTCACTCCTCATACGACCGCAATATCTGCCAAAAAACAGACTCGTAGCAAAATCCTCAAAACGCTAGCCAGCAGCTTATTGGGAAAAGACAAAGAAATGTTGTTGACAACATAAAAGGCAATCGGCCCGCCGATCATAAACTACGCCGCACAGATATGGTCACCTAGATGTAGTGAAACGCAGACGAACAAGCTTCAGATGTCTCCAAATACTGCACTCCGAACTATTACAGGATGCCTCTTGATGTTAAACATTTTCACAGTGAGGGCCGTATGCTTCCGGTTAAGGAACATAATTAGGTCCTCTCCAAGCAGTTACTGCTGGAATGTTTTCGCAGAAACCATCCTTGCAGTCGTCTGCTTGAAGCGGAGCTACTTCCTAGGATTATCTCGAGGTCTTTCCTTGATTACATCGACGACATCGAACAGTACGCCGGCCAGGCTTCGGACGAAACTAGCTTTAGACACGCACTGCCCGTCATTCACAGTGGAGCTATTAACACCTTCAACGACTCCCTCTCAGTTAATGGCTTACTTGGAATCAAACCAGCACTCTTTGCAGACGAAGAACTCGAGTTGCCACGAGAATCTAGAGTAACAGGTTAAACTCCCAATTATCCAAGATCGACCCCGACATACCAAATATAATATATTATATATCCAGCATGCAATGAGTCTCCGCATGGCAATAACCACCTCTTTACATGTCCAACGAAACCCACTCATCTAACACCTTTCTCTCTATGGTCCGACCCCGTCGAAATAGCTCGTTTCCTGGATCTCCCCTTAGATGACCTCGACGACAACCAAACTGAAACTAACCACCCAAGCGGGGATCAGATAACCGCTACAACATCAATTTCCTTTTGACATTCCTGCTTAATATAATGTAATCGATAATATACAAAAAATGGCCAACTGCCGACGCAGTTGTCTGCAGTAGGCAACCAATATCCACTTATAATGTATGTTTGGTATACTCCTGTCGAATTATTCCAACTGATTTCAGTCGAAGCTTCATTGATGTTGCCAACCTAAAAAAGTGAACAATTGACAGACGACAAGCAGATATTTTTTAAACGAAATACGGTTGATTTGAAAACCTTTTCTTCTTTATTTACAAACAATTTATTTAGGTTTTAATTTTTATAGCTTAGTCTATTTATTACAATATACTTTAGTCTTTATGTTTACATGTTTACAAATTGAAATAAGAAACACATTGATATATAGGTATACATATGTATGTACAAAAAAAAGGTACAAGTCGACTTTAGAAATCAGCGTCTAACGTAAACACATTATCCATTCGATTAGCAGTTACTCCCCATTTCTGGTATTCACCAACTTTCTTTTCAAAAAAGTTTGTTTTCCCGTCTAATGAAATAAGTTCCATGAAACTGAAAGGGTTCGGTGTGTTGTAAATCTGCAAGGATTATTAGAAAAATTATTTCATCACGACTACCTACTTAGGCTGAATGGGTTCAATATTACCTTTCCCACTCCCAGTTCGACAAGCAAACGATCAGCCACAAATTCGATATAATCAGACATTAGTTTACAATTCATACCGATTAAATTAACCGGCAAAGCGTCAGTTAAGAATTCTTGCTCAATTGTAACAGCTTCTGAAATTATTTCAACAATTCGTTCATTACTTGGTTTTTGTATCAAATGTTGGAACATTAAACATGCGAAGTCACAATGTAGACCCTCATCTCGTGAGATTAGTTCATTAGAAAATGTCAAGCCAGGCATTAAACCGCGTTTCTTAAGCCAAAAGATCGAAGCAAAACTGCCACTGAAGAAAATGCCTTCAACAGCGGCAAATGCAATTACACGTTCACCAAAGTTGGCCGACTTAGAAGAAATCCAAGCAAGTGCCCAATCAGCCTTACGCTTTACCGCAGGCATTGTCTCAATAGCGTTGAATAAGTAATTTCTTTGTTTCGAATCCTTAATATACGTATCAATTAATATACTATACATTTCAGAATGCACATTTTCCATAGCAATTTGAAATCCATAGAAGCAACGTGCCTCTGTAACTTGCACTTCTTGGCTGAAGCGTTCAACTAAATTTTCATTCACAATACCATCAGATGCGGCGAAGAAGGCTAACACGTGTGAAATGAAATGTCGTTCATTATCAGTGAGACGTGCCCAATCATCCATATCTTTAGAAAGATCTACTTCCTCAACTGTCCAGAACGATGCTTCTGCCTGCAATATATAAATATGGTCCAATAAATAGGATTGAAGTTTTTGTCAACACTAACAAATATTTTAACGGTTAGTATTCCAACATAGCTGCCGATAAATTCAAGATATAAAGGTTAAAAGAAAACTTCTTTTATCTAAATAGTAAATGCATTAAAAAACAACAAACAAATTAAGTGAAGTAAATAAACGCGCGCGCGGGAATTATTTTGCGCCAACTCATATTGAGATCTTTTGCGCGCTAAAATAAACGCGCTAGATATGGTTAGTATACCATGTATACATATGAATCATATAATGTATATGTACATATATATTTTATGTTTGAAACATGTTAATAGTAAAATTTGCCTCCGCCTTGTCAACAATAAGAATAATGGTGCGAAGTTGTACATTACTCTTGAAATTGGACATGTTCAAACATGCTCATCACGCCGACGTCAAAACTGGTTGAACAAATCAACGTAGAATCACATACATATACACGCAATTGGTTGAAACAGCTGGTAGTTACAATTGTTTTATACGTATTTTATTTAACAAACTTATGTATACGTCTCGGGGCGCAGTGACCCTAGGTCGCGGTGCAAATCTCATTTTCAATCTTTCAATTTATCTATGCGTCTATCCTGGCCATAGCTTGCATACGTACCTTCTTGTACATTTGCCATATATCTGGATACTCAATCGGCATGATTACGAAACGACGTGGATTTTCTTTCAGTAATGGTTCAATTGTTGCGTCAAATGGTGCTGCAGGCTTACTAATTAATGTTGTTACTTTTTCGACTGGTGTTGAATCCTGTTGTTTTGAAGTTAACTCCTCATCACCGATGGACATTTTACGAATGTTATTCACGTCTGTCAAAATCTTTCTTGGACTCTGCAAAAAAAAAAATTAAAACATAAAAAATACCATGTTTATAGTTCCTCTCATTGAATTGCTAAAACGGCGCATTTGTACTACAAAAAAAGCATGCCAAAATTCTGTCACCTTCAGTGAAAATTTCTCCAGGTTTTCTTTACCAGCGAATGCCATTTTATATCTAATAAAGTAATAATGACTAATATAATACAATAATCTTCCACAAAATTGTATTAATTGCAAAACACAGCCCGACTACTAAACCACTAACACAATTTACTCGACGTCAGAAAACTATTTGAGGCGAAATCCACTGTCGACCTCCTCTTATAGGGAATACCACAAAGGTTGCAATCGACCGCAAGCAAATGCTACGTTTCGGCGGGAAACACTTTGTTGTTGCTCACTGTACTTGTTTACGAATGCATGAGGGAGAAGGTGAATAAAAAGGCGAATTGTCATGTGCGGTGTAAAGGTGAAAATATACAAATGTCACGAATGCGATTGTAAAGTCTCCACAAAAATTTCATTTGTAACTGTACCGTTTTTTATAGGAAAGAAATCACAAATGTTGTTATCAGCTCCAGTACAGCAAATCCTAGGTTTAAATTTTTATGGTCATTGTTTTTATATATTCAGTAAACATATAAAAATTTTACGTTTTCATATCTGATAATACACATATGTACAGATATGTTTAACATAAAGACATATGTCCTTGGCCGGATAAAATCCGGGTCGGTTCCGGTTACGTAGACCCCACTGTCGTGGGAACGGCTCACGGTCAAAATGACCGGTTGAATCATTTATTTATACCATTTCCTAGTTACTCCTATTTAATATTTTACGATAATATAATGATTTTTATTAAATTTGTGTATATATTATAGCTTATTTTGTTCTTACGCTTCTAATTTTCAGAGAGAGATACCTATTTGAAATAAGTATGTGGAAAATCTTCGTAGTTCTAGTGCTAAAAAGGTTTTTCTTTTAAATTTTTAGTAGTAACCCACAAGCAATAATTATATATATTGTTTAAAAGGCTTGTATATACTTATTAGTATTACGTGTTGCACAAACTTTTGTCCTTTCACTTACTAATCAACCCTGATATTCGTATAGGTGCCATTTTGTTTTCATTATATTATATTCGTTTCACTTTTTCTTGTAACATTCAGCTTTATAACTAGTATTTTTCTCTTTTTACTGCATTGACTAACTTCGTATTTTCCATTGTTGCTAACTCTTTTAGAAATTGCCCTAGCATCTGAATCTTTGTCACAAGAAGAAACTAATTATTTTCCATTTCTATTAGAATAACTTTTGAAATTTCATTTAAATAAATAGGTTAAGATCTTTTAAACTTTATATTTATCAATTTCCTTTGAATATCATGTGTTTGTTTACAATCATAATTCATGGGGTAAATTTATAGGTTTTGATTGGCATTACTGAATGGCGATCGGCTTCAATCGTCACTTGTGTTTTAAAGGCGTTGTTCATCATCATTTTCTGGCTGTTCGTGTGAAAAGTAATAAATTAATCGGGGAAAACGATTTCAAATATATTTAATTTTGAAAGAATAAGGAGCTTGCCTACAAAAAAAATACTGGTAGGAAGGCAATTTCGTAGCGCCATTTATAATTTTTTCGTCCCAGTAGTCGATTTTGTCGAGTGTGCGGCAGTAAAACACTTTAAATTGTGTAAGTGAAAATTGTGGACCTCAAACAGTAGAAGCAAATTTTCAATTGTCAATGGATGAGGAAATAATATTCTACAAATATTTCGGGGTGCGGGTATGAGTGGTTAGAAAAAATTCCACATAGGAAACTGCGAATGGGCGATGACAATGACTGTTGAGTTGTGGTAATAATGAAGGTGATTATTGTGATATTAGATGCGCTGGCGCTGCGATGACGTCCGCGATGCTTCCGTTTCGCGAAGGGTTCCAAAAGAGTTTTGCAGCGGTTGCAGAACCGATCAGTTAGATGGATACCTTGTAATCGTTAATGAGTTCAAGAAATTGGCTAATACGTTTTTAACAAGAGTAAATTTTAACATTGGTGGTAATGTTTTCGATTGTATTAATAATAACATGGAATAGAATGGAAGTGACTAGTAATACCTATCATGCCATAAAATATTACTGTCCAAGAAAAATGCTTTTATGCTTTTACATGTATACAACCATGGAAACGGTTAACAATATCAACTGTTGCATATACTATATAAGCATATGTAGAATTATTGTTTCCAACAAAGTGAACCATTTTGTGATGTCATTTTTTGCAGAATCAATGACGACGATTCGAAAAAAGTTGGTGATTGTTGGCGATGGTGCCTGTGGTAAGACTTGTCTTCTGATTGTATTTAGTAAAGATCAGTTTCCCGAGGTATATGTTCCAACCGTTTTTGAAAACTATGTTGCGGATATTGAAGTTGATGGTAAACAAGTAAGTTGGAATATAAATATCAAAAATAAGAGTATTTTATGTATAAATGTGTATTTTATATCTTATGTATTCAAATGAACATATCATGCATAGTAAAAATGAAGTAAAGGTTTTTTGTTTGTTTAAAATGTTGTTAATGTGATTCTATAAATGTCATTACAGCCGGTTAGAGCGACAATTTTCCTAAAAAGTTATTTACGATAATTTTCATATCAAATCTAAATATTAAAAAATGTTCATTTGAATTAATTTTATGAAACCGATTGTTAGCAGATTTAGTAATTTTTTATTTTAAGACTGTTAGTAATTTTTTAATACTAGTTTTAAACTTGTCATTTAAAATCAAATATCTAACACATGAGTCACAAAATGTATATATATATATATATACATAAAATAACCTTAAACTAAAATTTTTTATTAAAACATTTTCCAATACTTTCTTACTAATTATATTTTATTTGTGCATATTTTGTTTATACATTGCTACATAAACAGTATGCCGTAGCATTTTAATAGCAAAATAAATATTTTGCGCTAATTAAAATTTTTATACTATCAATTTAGGTTGAGTTGGCCTTATGGGACACAGCTGGGCAAGAAGATTATGACAGACTTCGACCATTAAGTTACCCAGATACAGATGTTATTCTGATGTGCTTTTCGGTGGATTCGCCCGATTCATTAGAGAATATTCCCGAAAAATGGACTCCAGAGGTTTATCTATTTGTTTCGAATTAATATCGTATTGATCGAATTCCGAAAAATTTTCAGGTTAAACATTTTTGCCCAAATGTTCCCATAATTTTGGTGGGAAATAAAAAGGATTTGCGAAATGATCCCAACACTATTCGTGTATGTTCTGATATCGAAATTTGTTTAAATAAAGGTGTAATCTTAGTAAAACTTTTAGGATCTGGCTAAAATGAAGCAGGAGCCTGTTAAGCCTCAAGAGGGTCGTGCTATGGCTGAGAAAATCAATGCCTTCGCTTATTTGGAATGTTCAGCTAAGTCTAAGGAAGGTGTAAGAGATGTCTTCGAAACGGCTACCAGAGCTGCATTACAAGTTAAGAAGAGGAAGAAGACCAAATGCCTTTTGCTCTAAAAGAGCAAGCCTATACAAAACATATTACACGTAAAACAAAGCAAAACCACGCACTCCCGATTTTTTATTTTCTCTTTTTTTTTAACGAGCGTCATCAAATGTTTTTTGATTGAATTCTTGATCATGATTAATTGATTATTAACTAATAATCGTATTTTATTTAAAAGAAACTAATATATATTGTATACATGTATTTAGCAGTAAACGAATAATGTAGAAATCTAATTACACAATATGCATTGGAAGAAAAAATATTTGAGAGATCCTAATAATTAAGAATTAAAAAAAAACATAGGAAATTGGGAATTGTAGGGTTTAAAACAGAAGCGGTATTTGTGGGTGAAAAATTGGGAACTGCAACAAATCTGCAAAATCTGCATGCATACACGCACATATGCACAAACACGAGAGTGCAAGCAGCAAGAAAAAGCATTTAAAAATATCAAAACAATTTTTGAATGCATTAGGATAGATTTTGTTGTCTCCTATTATAATTTTTTTTTTTTGAAATACAATAAGTATAAACACAAAAGAAAAAAGAAATAAACAACCACCAAAAACAACAAAAAATAAGTATTTGTGAATTTTGCTACATTTTACTACCAATAATAAATACTAAGAAGATCGATGGTAATAATTTTGTAATATTTAAAACAAAACGTGAAAGCCTACCATTTTGAAGAAAAATATGTCTCATAAAAATTTTTAAAACTACGGATTATATAAACAACAAAATATAACATATATAAAAAATCAACACATCCATTTTTCCAGATAACTGTTTAGCAATGAGATCATTTAAAAGAAATCATGAGTATTTTAATAATAAAGCAAACGAATAAAAATAAAAGAGACTAAAACTCAGTTTAAGTGTGTATGTACTTCTTTGAAAAAGCTTAGGTTTTAGTTTTTTCGAAAACGATTCTAATTTTTCAAATTGATGCATTTACAAGTAATTTCAAATGTAAAATTATGTAATAAAAATAAAATATTCCACAAAAATTTGCTCAATTATATTACTAACGCATAAAAATTCTAGATAAGTGGGCCCGGGTTTTGTATTTTATCAATACCTTTGTTAATTTTCATTATATCAAATAGTGTTAAGAAAAAATTTTCATCGGCTTATATTGGAAATTAAATCGGGTAGCGTTTTAACATAGGATTCGGTTTCTATAAAAATTATTAGAACGATGAATTTTAATTTTTGCATGGAATTATGAATTATTTCTTTATTGATATTCTTATATATTCGCGTTTGTGGTAGGTTAGGGTTAGGTTAGGTTAGGAGGTCGATCCCAGAAGGGATCCCACTTGGACAGCTTAAGACGCCAGTCCGTTGTGATACCTACGGCTCCTATAGTCCGGATCAAAAGACCCTTACAAGTCGACAAGACGTCTTGTGCTGACTACAAACTTGTTAAGACGGCCAATATCCATTACGGATAGGTATTCAGGACCGCCAAACGTGTGATTGCCGAGATATTTCAATCGCAGCCTAGCGAATGCCGGACATTGAAGGAGAAAGTGCTGGGATGATTCCACCTCGCCCTCCTCCATACAACTTTGGCAACTGGCATCGGGTAGTACACCAAGCCGTACCGCATGAGTGCCCATTGGACAGTGTCCAGTGAGAACTCCTACAATAGCGGCTAGATGCACTTTGCTCAGGGCGAGAAGTTCCCCCGACCTCCTGCGATCCACTCTTGGCCAGAAGGATCTCGCGGTCGCACAGGACCTAGTCGTCGACCAACGTCTGCTGAGTGCACGCGAGGTCCATTGATCCAAAGTTAGAGCGCAGGACGCTAACGGAGATCCTACCCGATCCCATTCCGATGTGAGCGGGGCAAAGGTGCCCCCCTGGCTAGCTCATCGGCTTTGCAGTTTCCAGCGATTCCGCTGTGACCAGGCACCCAAACGAGCCTGATGTTGAAATAGCCAGACGCTACCTCTAAAGAGGACAGACACTCCTTGACTAGCTTTGATTGCACGGTACGCGCGCTCAAAGCTAGTATTGCTGCCCTACTATCAGAGTGAATGCTCACTTCTACAAACGAGGCTGCACTACGCAGCAGTACTTCTACCGCCACCTTGATGCAGCTACCTCCGCCTGAAAAACACTACAGTGATCTGGTAGCCTGACTCTAAGACTGACGGAGATCTCCTTGCAGAAAACCCCCCCTCCAACCTTACCTCCTAGCCTCGATCCATCCGTGAAAAAGCTCACCGTGTCTCTTCTCCAACGGCTTCTTCCCACCCACATGTCCCTCGTTGGGATATGAGCGGAGAAGGAACCGCCTCGAGTGGCTACAGTGACGCAGTGATCTATATTTTCCGGGATGCCGCTGAAGGAGGAAAGAATTTCGGAGTGCCCTTGTTCGGACCTCTTCAAAAGCCCAGCTTCCCTGAGCCTTAGAGCACACTTCGCGGCAATATCCACAGGTGCTATGTTTAAAATAGCATTAAGAGCTAGTGTCGGTGTGGTCCGCAGTGCACCGGAGATTCCGATGAGCGCTGCTCTTTGGACCCTTTCAAGCTTTTTAGCCAGTGTGGTCCTCTCGAGCGCCCTCCACCAGACGAACACACCATAGAACATTATTGGCTTAACTACGGTTTCGTAGAGCCAGAACACCACCTTAGGTGAGAGTCCCCACCTTTTCCCAATAGCCCCTTTGCAGCAGTATAAGGCGACCGAAGCCTTCTTAACTCTCTCCTCTATATTTGGCCTCCAGGAAAGTTTGCTATCGAGGATGAGCCCTAGGTATTTCACATTCTCAGCAGGCTGAAGAAGGGATTGTGGTAAGTTCTATTCAAACACTAATAAATTACTTATGTGTGTCAATTTCCAACAGTTCTATACACATATATTTAGACAAGTTTGTACAATGTTCAAATGGGTAAAAAACAACATGTCTGGGTAATATATAAGTACACATTTATTTAAAAACATACATAGGATAAAATTACACAAAAACGTATGTACATAAACTATATGTAAACCGCTACTCGGCGTCGAAATTGAATGGAAAATATTTGTGGTGGCTCATACCAGAAAAAGGTATCAACCGCTGACCGGTGTTGTAGCCATCAATTATTTTCATATCATCGTCGCTTAATTTAAAATCGAAAATTGCAAAATTTTCCGCTATGCGACTTTTAGTAACCGATTTTGGAATCGGTATAGTGCCCAATTGTACTAGATATCGTAAACATATTTGTGCTGGTGTCTTTCCATACTTTTTTGATAGATCCTTTGCAGTACTATCGTAAAGAAATGGTGGCCACAGTTGATCTGACTTTGGGCGGGCTAAAGGGCAATATGCTGTGATAACAATATCACGTTGCTTTGAAAATTCAATTAGCTTTTTTTGATTAAAGCCTGGGTGGCACTCTACCTGGTTGACTAAAGGTCGTATGCGACAATCTTGTAATATGCGCTCTGTTTGTTGCTTATTAAAGTTAGAAAGTCCAATGCCTTTCACCAAGCCCAAATCCACTAACTTCTCCATAGCTCGCCAAGTATCCAAGTAATCTACATCGGATAGCTCTAATGTCCCGTGTACAATATCGTCCCCTTTGTGAATTTGACCTACAGGAAAGTGTATCAGATATAAATCGATGTAGCTTAATCCTAGATTGGATAGACTGTTGCGGCAAGCTTGCTCCACCAATTGTGGATCGTGATGAATGCCACCCAATTTTGTGACAACAAATACGTCTTCACGATTAACGACACCTTCAGCAATTTTTGAATTGATAGCACGTCCAACTTCCTTTTCATTTTCATATACGAATGCTGTGTCGATATGTCTGTAACCTAAATCTATGGCATCTTTCACTGAACGCTCTGCATCTGATTCATACGATCGCCAAGTGCCGAGACCGATCGCCGGAATCTCCTGACCATTGCTAAGTTTAATTCTTGGCGCTAAACAAGCCATTTGATACAATTTCACAACTTTTTAATGGCAAAAACGTAATAATTATCGTTTGCTATACACTTTTCTCAAAATATCGCCAAGAATTGATTAGGTAAGATATATAGGTATTTATATATAGCCGATCTAAAGATTATAATCAAGGCGAATGTAATTATTTTCACTGAAAGTTTTTCACGTTGAGAGGCAGCAGAGAGCGTCTAATATTTAGCATAGATCATTGTATAAATCTACATAATACATAATACATAATTATAAGCCTACAAGCAAACCAAAGAATCAGCTGTTTTCCTATGTGTGTGAAACAGCTGTGATCACCTGATCGAATATGCCTTTTTTTGACACAGAGTTTTAAATAAAAGGAGTAGTTTAACAATTTGTTTATGAACATGTATTCGTAATAGAAATAATAATGAAAACTTTCAAGAGTATTGTAGATGTATACAATGCATTAGGTGCTGGTGGCAGGAAGAATAAGAATGGGAAAATTAACAAGTTACGAGGCCTTTTGGCAGCCAATTAAAGATTGCTAAACATCTGAATCGCTAGCAATATTGTCAATGCAGACACACATTGCTAATGTTCAGCAATTGATGTCTAAATATATTTCAGGTCATACTTTACTAGTAGTGAACTGTTATTTTGGTGGTTTGATCAAGTCCAAATCTAAATATATTTCAGGTATACTTTACTAGTAGTGAACTGTTATTTTGGTGGTTTGACCAAGCCCATTTTGCGCAAAATTTATTAATATTACCAATTTTTGTGTTGTTTTCGGGTGATGATGACATGATTTTTGCTGCAATGTCCCAGATGTCAACGCAGATATCAACAGAGGTGTCAACACAAATATCGACACAAATTAAAGAGCAGGATGCACGTATGTCCCTACAAATGTCGCAGTTAGAAACGCGATTATCACCGCTTTTGGAAGAGCTGTTTTGAGCGTATATCAGCACAGGTGTCCTCACAGTTTAAAGAGCAGGATGCACGGATATCGCAGGTGACCTCACAAATAGCAGAAGTGTCCTCAACTGAAGTGGATGAATTGAGAGATCGTCTCCGTGAGCTACAATTAAATTGGCCAATTGTGTCAACAGCTTCTGCCAAGGCAAAACCTCCATCCTTTGATGGCACTGTTCCGTTCCACGTTTTTAAGCTTCAATTCAAAAATACGGCATCTTCAAATAATTGGAATTCTGGAGATAAAGTAGCTGCATTGTTCGTTGCATTAAAAGGATCTGCAGCGGAGACATTACATACCATTCCAAACTGCCAGGCGAGTAGTTATGAAATGTTGATGGGTGCATTAGAAAGATGGTATGGTAGTGAGCTCAAGAAGCAGATCGTTCAAATGGAGTTGCGAAATCGCCGCCAGAAAACCAATGAGTCGTTGCAGGAGTTTGCAACAGAGATTGAGAGGTTAACTCACTTAGCTTATGCACATAAATCCATGGAATACATCGAGGACACGAATATTCAGACTTTCGTCAATAGAATACGAGATAACACTACACGCTTCGCTGCATTAGCATGTCCAAAATTGACGTTTGCAAAAACTGTTTCGTATGCTCTGACACAGGAAACTGCATCTCTGCTTTGCAATCAAACATTTAAAGCTCACAAAGTAGAAATAGAGGAACAAACTTGGGTGAACCAATTACTTGAAAAAATTGACAACATGCAGAAAGCACTGGAAAAATCTACGGAAGAGCATCAGAAAAATGATGGTGTGCTTAAATGCTTCAACTGCGGAAAAAGTGGCCACGCAACTATAACCAGCCCAATAATCCAATTGGACGTAAACGCAAAGCTGAGGAAGAGCAAATGTCAAATCAAACCAATCATTAAAACTAAAGCGAGCCAGCGGAAAAGAGCACGGGTTGGCTCCCGCAAGCCAATGCTATGTAATCTCCATTTCAAAAATAAGCAGGAATACGTCTAACGTTACCGTTAGTGGATGCGGTAAAAAGCGCACACTAACTGTGGATACGGGCGCATCACATTTCAAAATTCGATCTGATCTTGTTGAGAAAGAAGTGAGTCCATTAGCTGGGGCGTACTGCAACTGGAGAAGATACCCTAGTTCTCGGAAAGGTAACGTGCGAGATCGTAATTGGAAAGGCAGCCGTGTTACACAATTTTATAGTGGCAGATATCGTTGACGAAGTCATAATTGGAGTAGACTTTCTAGCGAATCAAGGTATCAAAATTGTCATTAAAAAATGATTATGTCCTATAGAAACATGGAAGTACCACTTATGTTCGGTTACGATAATAAGTACAACGTTAGCCGATTGATAACAACAGAGAGCCAGCAGATTCCACCAACATCAGACTGGAATCCGGAGAAGCTACGGAAATGTCAGCAAGAGAATCCAGATTTGAAGAGTGATACACGGATTGGAGATGAATAAACTTCCAACGAGAGATGAAGTAGCTGTAGAAAGCCCAGTCGCAAAGGCTTATTGGGCACAATGGAATAGTTTGAAGTTAGTGTCTGGCTGCCTGCATCGCGTATGGGAAAGCGAAGTGGGCAAAGTTCACGAGCTCTGATGATTATTCCAAAAGTAAGAATTCCTGCAGTTCTCAACGAGCTGCACATCGGTCCAAGTGGAGGACACATGGGTATCAATAAAACCTTGGAGAAATTAAAAAAAAGATTTCATTGGGTTGGTTGTCGTCAATCATTTACGGAGTGAATCGCCAATTGTGTCGAGTGCATTGCTGCTAAAGGGCCGCGGTCCAGGAGTCATGGTCAGATCAAGCAGTACATTTCAGGTGCGCCATTTGAGCGAGTAGCCATGGATGTAGCTGGTCCATTTCCTCTCAGTGAACTAGAAAACAAATATGTTTTGGTAGTCATGGACTATTTCAGCAAATGGCCAGAGGCATACACAATTCATACCCAAGAGGCAGGAACAGTACCGGTTGTATTCATCAATAATTGGGTATCGAGGTATGGTGTTCCAATAAAATTACAGGAGATATGCCAGAAACTAGGTATCCGGAAAACCCGTACAACTGCACTACATCCGCAGTCTGATGGCATAGTAGAACGATTCAATCGAACTTTGGAAGAACATTTGAGGAAAGTTGTGGGCAAGTATCAAAAAGATAGGGATACCCATATATCCTTGTTCCTGATGGCTTATCGGTCTGCTGTACATGAAACAACGGGGCAGACTCCAGGGGTAATTTTTGGTAATGATCTTCGACTACCGATTGATTTAAAATTTGGAATTAACGCCAACGGAGGAAGGAATACTAAGGAATTCAATAGCATCCTTGAAGACGAGATGAGGGATATACATGCTATGGTGAGACAGCGCACCAAAATTATGAGCGATAAGATGAAAGCAAAATACGACAAGGCAATAAACTCTGAGGGTTTTATTGAAGGCGATTGGGTATTGTTATATAACCCACAACGAAAGAAAGGGTTATCTTCCAAATTACAGTGTAATTGGGAAGGACCACACCAGGTTATTAAACGACTCAATGATGTAGTGTATCGCATACAGACCATTGGAAGACCAAGGAATAAAATGAAGGTGGTTCATCTGGAACGGCTTGCAGCGTTTGGTACCGCAAATATGTCTAATCGGGACGATCAGACTTGGGTAGAGGGTAAAGTAAGAAACGGAAAGCCCAAGAATGATATAATACAAGATTACGACAATAATTTACCGTTACTTTTTCGGTTTAGGCTGCTACAATTGTTACAAAAACCAATTGCACTATGCCGCCATCTTGTCACGTATTTCTTTTGAGTGAGAAGAAGAAGTATCATCTAAATTGTAATCAAAAACGTAAAAACTTTTGTTAATTCGTGAAATAGACTTAACCGATTAGTTTATAGTGCAAAAATCCTACTGAAATTAATAGAATAATGTAGCGAGAAAATATTTGGCCTAGCTTCATATAAATACATTTATCTATTGACAACATAATCGCCAATTAAGTAAATGAATAAAAGGTATTGTGATAGCAAAGGTTGTATTTATTTAAATTTATAGGTATAAAATACATTGATTTTGAAAAATGAAGTGTGCAGTGGCGAGTTGAAATAACTATTAAGGAAATATACCAATAAGACGAGTCTTTTCAGATTTACTTCGGATAAAAAAGTTGCCAAACATTTTTTAATTTTTATACGAGAAACGAATTTCATAATCATAATAATTACAATTTTAGAATTATTTCACTATAATTTCATTTAAATAAGTCCTCTGTTATTATTATATGTATATGTTTGTGTATAATATAAGAAACTACTACTGGATACATCGCAATTGCAATCACTCACTTAATTGACAATTATGCTGTCAATAGATAATAGTATTTATTTGAAAATAGGCCAAAATATTTCCCCGTAATGTTATTCTATTCATTTTAGTAGGATTTTTTCACTATAAAATAATAAATTAAGTTTATTTCCCAAATTAACAAAAGTGTTAATGTTTCTGTTTACATTGTACAAGCTATTTTATGCTTCTTTTTCTCAACTCAAAAGAATTACGTCACAAGATGACGGTTGGGGTAATTTTGTATACTATAATTCTTGCGGAAAACCAGCAGAAACTAGCAAAATAATATCAAAATGTTTTTTACAATCACTTCATATCAACACTTGAAAATCAATCAATAGAATTTTTATTTTCACAATTCAAAACAATGAAAATAAACAAAATCAAAGCAATTGCGTTAAATATTGCTTGTACATACATATACACATATGCTTTAACAGCTGTTTCTTCATATGGCCGTAGATATTTTCTGCTAGTAGGAATTTCACTTTCATTTTCTGGTGCTCTCTTCTGCTAGTGCCTCCTAGTATTTTGGTCCAGTAGAAACTTTGTTAGCTTCTATTTTTCAAGTATTACTGAAAACACAAAATATTCTATTGAATCCCACATATTACATTACATAGGATATGTACATATACATATGTATGTATGTATGTATTTCCTTACCTTAAGGCCCTTACCTTCCGTATACCTTCTAAACCGAATTAAACGATTGAATATAAGTATCGCCTTTCAAGTTAATTTCATGAGTATGTAAATATTAGTGTATTATTAGAAATGTCATCAGTTCACATCTTTGTAAAGCCTTCATTTATCAAATATACCACTTTCTGCCACCTGATTTTGTACGCTAGGTTTTATATGTACGCACATAAATTCAATTATCAAAGCAAACGTTTTTTCTACCTTTAACAACAAATAAGTTCTTGTTTATATTTTTTTTCACAGTCATAATATTAAGGTACTTCTGACCGAGGACTAGCTTATGGCGAATATGAAGTTTGAAGAAATATATACATTCGGCTTAAATTGCACACAAATATGTTAAACAAATGTTAATTAACTTAGAGTATGAAATACAATGCTTTATAATTTTTTTCAGATACACATCTCATAACTTTTTTTATCTTTTATGCCAGTTAGTAAGCGTCTAATAACTTTGATGTTCCCTGGCAGGTTAGGTTGGTGATAGTGTGATGTTTAGATGTTTAGATGTTTAATAAAAAAACAGTATTTTGATGCCTTTGTATTAATTGGAAATATATTTTTAACATTATTAATAAAAGTTTAAGTTTTTAAAGAAATAGATGTATCATTATTGGATAAGTTCATACATACATACATATCTTCACATAGGTGTAGATTTCATGTAAATTGAACAAACAATTACTATAAAAATTTTAAATACAATATTGCTCGATTTTATTTAAGTGTTAAGGTTTGTTGTTAATCTTTTGGATATCATAAAGTTTTTTATCTGGTCTGGGTTTATACTGTTATGCTTAGTTGCTTATAATTAATTGGAGTTTTTCTTCTTACAGTGAATTTGGTTGAAATGTGTTTACATTTGCACATACATATGTACACATGTACGTATGTACAATATGTATGAGTATTGCAGCGTAGTTAAAGATAGGAAGAGCATATGTGTGGGGTGTAAGTCTAATAATTTTTTGACTAGTTGACAGTAATTTTTTGACAATATAATGATTTGTGTACCTCTGGTTGACTTATGAGATGTTTTAATATTGCATATACATACATGTGTTTTTAACGAATTAATCTACAATATTATAAATATTTTATTATATGTGTTTACATATGCTCATATGTTAAAAGAGGCTGGCTTTGGAAAGAAAATATGTTCTAAGACCTGGACAGGTATGTAAAAATAAAACCTGATAATAGATAAATACATATGTATGTATGTACATATTTGGTATATATGTATGCATGTATACCGTTGCTGTTGTCATTTATTTATTTTTTTTATTTCATTAATTAAGATACACAGACATGTACATATCTATGTATTTTATTGTGTGACCTATACGGTGGTACCGAATTGGTTCGCACAACTTCTTGCGGTAGGATAACTTCCTACTTATCCAGAATTGACTCTGATATACTGAACCTAGTAATCAGAGTCATTGGTATGACAACTACCACCTATTGGCATGCCCAGTGATGTCAACTCATCTACCACTCCTCTCCATTTGGTTTGACCCCGTCGAAATATTGCTTTAATTTGAGCTCCCTCGCAAACAGAGTATAGACATTCCGCTACATCAACAATAACAACAAATCGAAATGGTTATCTTTCGATCATATGATGTTTTTTATACGATTACAAACAAAACATGTCTATACCTATATCCCAAAATATTGCCTGTACTCTTATTTATGTATATGCATATGCCAGAACAACTCGTGCAGATCTCTAATGTATATGAAATAAACGTTTGGTATGTCTCTTGGACCGTAGTTGAGGTATGTTAAAGTCTACAACAGTCAGTTTAAGTTTTTATGTATACGTCTGATTATACTATATTTGATTGCGCTTTTTTGCAAGATTTTTGTGACACATCAATATACAGTATATATAATCGGTGATTATTAAAATGTAGAGTTATAATCTCATAGTGTAACTTTAAGATTGTCAAATCTAATCACATTAACATATATCTCTATACTGTCATTATTTAATGCTAATTTATTCTAAATTGTAAGTAATTTATGTTTAGTATTTGTATAAAGGCGTTGGTAAATATGTACGAACCAATTAGTAAAATACAGAAAAATTAGCGATGTTGAATAACAAATTTAGTAATATGTTCTTTGTTCGAGAAAAAAATAAATTGCCTCAACTTGAAGCTTATTGCGAATATTGTATTTTAAATAATCATAAAATTACTAGAGATTATCCGACTGCATTGGGAAATTTACTGTCAACCGACATTAATTCTTTGATTTTATATACATTTATTCTTGATTAATAGTACTTATGGTAAGTGGTAAATGGACGACATTGAAATTTGTTATAGATAAAGTAATAAAAGGCTTTTGTATATAAATTTTCATTGTCCCTATGGTGTGTGTTACGGTTTGGTGTTATACATTTAGAATTGTCAATGTAAACTGAAAGGTTCTAAATACACATATTTGTAAATACAAAATTCGTTTTTTAAGAAACCATTGGGTGTTTTAGCTCTTCTGGGTGGTCTGTAGGTTTAAGATTTAAGACTCGTAGTACTGGTGTAATATAAACATAAATAACAACTCTAGAAATGTTACCGATTATTTCTTTAGAATAAAAGGTTTGCTCTGAAGAAAATATTAATCTTTATATAAGAAATTAATAATTTACAAATATAACAATTGCTTACCAATCTAAAGACTTTTTGTGATTCCCTAATATTTTGATTTTAATAGATCGAAGAAAAGTGGCTCACGTAGATTTATTAAAGTTTTTGATCTTTGAATAAAATTTCTTACAGCTATAAATATATTTCCACTAATTCTCGATCGATGGTGGTAACTATTTAAATTAAATTATAATATTAACATACATTTTTATGTACATACATATGTGTATAAGGGTCAATAAATATATTTTAGATTATAAGATTTTGGTGTTTATGTAATTACGAACTAGCGCATTTGTAAGAAACGAAAATATCGCTCTACAGTATATGCTAAAAAGTCTTTAATATATATACACGTATATATGATTATTTACTTATTACATGAATATTAATATTGCATAAATTGCGTTATTGTAATACGCATAGAATAAATTGTTAGTTTTTTACTTAGAAGAAAATATTTAATAGTTTAATGATTAAACTCGTGGTAGCATTTGTGTTTGATGCAGCTCAATCAGTTCAAAATACGCTGTTTCTTCATAAACAATTTTTATATTTAGAGCCAAAATATACGGGGTTTATTGTCCCCACAGCATTAGTAATAGCTACAGAAATTCATACTCGTACAGTTTTTTGTCTATCTTTTCCTGCCACTCATGTTTTTCCTTTTAATTGAACGAAAACGCTACCAAAATGAATATTTACCGAAAATAAAATATGGTAAACTCCCAACAATTTTCCAGCTAATGTTTGTGATTTGTCACATAGACAGTAGGCACAGATAAACATATATATATGACTGTGTTATTGGGGAAATAGATATCTATCAATCTATAATTATACCATTTCTTTTTTGCTGATCGATTTTAAGAACAATATATATAATAAAAGAAATATACCGATTGTAAAGAATATGATACCCATATACGTACATATATCTTACATAGATAAATAATAACCAAAAAACATTTAATTTCGTTTACTTAATGTATGCTAAAATGCTCATTATAAAAAGTTTGTTTGTTAACGTTGGTTTTAGCCAAATGAACAAAGTCGGCTACGGCTTGAGCACCCCTGTTTTGAATGCTTGGCGGATTTTTTTTTTATAAAAAGTGGTAAAAATAAAATTAGTGTCAAGACAATAACAAATAAGAGGTAAATAAGATATAAATTTGTAAGCTTACTTTTTATCTACATACATGTATTTTTACTAATTGTATGATAGGGATATTATAAATATGTAACAACGGGACTAATTTACGCATTAGTTTAGCACATACATATGTACGTACTTACTAAATGTACATATATAGAATTTCCTAATTATGGACTATATATTTGTTAGTGTAATAAGTTAATGTATTAGTATTCTACGTTAAAGCATATGGAATAAAATACTTGAATAAATGTCGATTTAAGTTTACAGCTAATATATGTAAGCGTTGTGTCGAAAACACTATTTGCTTTATACTTTGCGTGTTGGTTCAATTTTTTGCGACATAGCTGTCAAAACCCGCTGGTTGTCAATAACACGGAGGCAACTAATGTATAACCGTACTTCTCCTTCACTCTTTGGTGACGGTGGCTCCAGTCCTAAAACCAAAAGAAATGTTAAAAATCGAATTGAAATATCCCATAAAAGCAATTTACCTAAACTTCGTGAGCGACAGAAGCGAATGGTGCGCATAGTCTGTGCCATCAGATGCATTTTCTCGAAATTAACTAGACCTTCTAAACTAGTTTTATTACCTTCATGGGCAAAAGTCATATCTTTCAGTAAGAGTGGCATAAATGGTATTACTGGCGGTTGCAATTTGCCTACATAAACACGGTACGCACGATGATTGCGACTGGGATCGATGAGAGCTTCGAATTCCTGGAAAAGCTTTCGAAATTTCGAAGGTATTTTCTCCCAGGTTTGTGTGAGTCGCGAAACGGCCATATTTGAAAGGCCCATAGTGATGGCAAAGAAAGCGTTCAGATTCTGGTATTCCTTGCAGCTTTATGATTAATACATTTAGTATATAATAATATATATCGGATAAATTTATATGTGTATATTCTTGCAGGAAAACGCGAACTGGTCAGAGAGAGACAGACAAAAACCAAAAACTAGAGCAATTTCACCAAATTCTTACAAGTTGGTGATAGTTTTAATAACAATTTAGCAATAGCACAGTGGTGTATTTGCTCAATATCCCAATATCATTCGCGCATACTAACTGTAGTGCTGTTTAAATACTTTACTGCACAATGAAAAAAGAGATAAAAAGACAACTAAATTGTGGAAAAACGTTGAAATATCAGACGTCGTATTACAAAATGAAATATAAATAAAAAACCAGTAAGGAAGGTCTGGAGAAAATACCTTCAGGTAAAACTTAATATAGAACAAGTAAGGAAGGACTAAATTCGTGTGTAACCAAACATTTTATACTCTCGCAATTATCAAAGCCGAGGAAACACTTTCAACATTCCATATTGTATTAAAATCAACCTAGTTAAATCAAATGACATACATGTGGTAAAAATCAGCCAAAGCGGCTAAATTCAATATATTGATTATATTTGGAAAAAATCAACCAGTCAAACGAAAATCGTTATATGTATATTCGGTTTAAACCACGGTCTAGACCGATTTAACTCATATTTAGCGCCAAACCACATTGTGTTTATAAAAACATTAAAATATTACATATATTGACCAACATAATCACTTTAAAGTCAGCTAGAAAGTAGGAAATCATTATATTGGGTGTATTTGAGCTAGGGTAAGTATTTACTCTATTTTATCCATACCATTACTAGGAAAAGATGATCTCTGAGTTCCATTAAGACCTCAGCTGTTGACCAATATAAAATCAAGCGGATGTTTAAAATCCTTATATTAGGTATATGTGGAAGTATGGAACCGATGCTTTCTATTTTTGACAACACAACATATTATTTCCAGATAACGGTACTCTGACTTTCATTAAAGTACCTCACAGATTGACCGATATATTCGGTAACTGGGAACTTGAAAAGTTATGGTCCGATTTCAACAATTTTGGACCTGTAAATTTTATTTCAATAATATTATTGGCTTTCGATTTCGCACATTTTCACAACATAACATAAGAATTTTCAAAAGATTTCCGTTTAGCATGTTTGAAATATGTTAAGTAATTCTGAGAATTTTCAGCCCACAGATGCTCCTTTCTACCACGATACCTTATACAAAATAACGGCATTGTATCTTAGTTATTATAATGATATAATTGAAACTTAGTTATATGCTTTCGCTTAATGTCACTTTGTGGGCGTGGCAATGGACCGATTTCGCTCATCTGCAATACGAACCCCCTTGTTAAGGGACACGTGTACAAAGTTTCATCAGGATATCTTAATTTTTTCTCAAGTTATCGCTTGCACGGATGGAGAAACAGACCGACATGCAACATGTTGCGAGAGTATAAAAATTAATATATATCTACATATATTTCCTTTTTCGTTTGTTCTAGTTCTAATATCCTAAATGTTTTTAATATTTGTCGCTTGGCAAACTACAAGTATTCTTCAGTTCGTTCTAGTTCTGAGCTAAAAAATAAACAAGGAAGTCAATTGACAATTCCACAATGATAAATTTGCTAGTTGTCCTGCTCTGGAAGGAGCAAGAACCCGAAGTAATGATTTCCGGTGCCTTAAAAACGAACCAGTTTTGTACTAACGCACTTTCCTGCAGGGTTTATATAGGTATTTGCGGATGTAAACATGAGATTCTATTTAAAAGTACTTTGACTTACTAGGCAGCCAATTTGATAAATTTTCTTAATAATCCAACACGTTTACACATGCTGCTGGTAGATACTATTTCCGTTGCGATCCAGAATTGCAATTCATTAAAGCGACGGAGAAATACATCTAGATTGGCGGTTATCTTAAAGAAGTAAAAAAATAATTAAAATTTATAAAATTAGAATGCATAAAAAATATAATTATATAGATAAATTTCGTATATACAAGATATATTCTGTTGGAATAATTAAAAATGTAGGTAGTTCATTTGAATAGGAAATATGCTCGAATTAGATTAATAGTTGAAAATAGTATCCTTTGTGCTTCATTAATTTTTCATTCGCAAATGTACAGACTTTAAGAATCGAAATAAAATTTTCTCCTCACTTTGCCAAAGTGATGTCTCCCGAATGTTTGATACAGTAGTTCATACTCATGTACTGCCCAAAACAGATCCCAATCAAAAAGTGTCATTTGGTACGCTATTTCTTTGGTGCTCAATATTTCCAAATCAATGTCTATGCCTTCAGTAGGTCCTTCTTGTTCGGGGAGTGGTGTCTAACAAAATTATTAGTAAGTAATATAAGTATTTAGTTTATGTAAATTATTTTATTAAATACACTTGTTACCAATGCATCTAGGTGATCTTTCACTGAGACAAAAAGACGACCATTTAGACTGAGGCTAGTGGGCACACTAACATCATTATCTTTGTAGACTGAACGCTCTCCGTTGGATTTTACTTCGATTAGTACTAGATCTTCAGGACCTCGGTTCAACTGCAGCTTATCGGCAGCGCAGGCTTTTATTATCCCGGCGGTAGTATGCAGCGGAAATCGTAAAGTGCAATATGTGTGATCGGCGCAGTATACTCGGAATATGACTATAATAAGTTACATATTCAACGAATTTATAATGATAAGAAACCATATAACTTACTATCGTCATCGGGACGAATAATAGTTTTTGAAGGTGTAGCATTTCCGCTAAATAAACAAATAGGTTGTCCATTTGGTGGTAGCTTCCATTTCTGTCCAGTGTTTTGATTACGATCCTCTTGGTAGCGTGTCATTTGTGTAAGAACATTATGTATAATACTAGTTTCTTCACTTAGTTCTTGATCGGCTTCTATTTCAGTTGCTAAATCCTTTTAAATGAATTTAAATCACACATAATTTTCATTTGACAGACAATTGTAATTTTAACATTATTATGTTTGTCGAACCTCAATAAAATCACAGACACTTGGTTCGTCGAATGCTGCATGCCGCACGGCCGTCACCCATTTTTGCATGAACTGAACAACGCGCTTCTTGAAGTTAATTATATATTCCCGATCTTCTGGGGTTTGCGAACCATTGTTCGAATCGCAATGAAAAGTGCATTGTAGTTAAGGAATACTAATTTTAACTTTATATACATATATTTATAGGTGTTTAATGACTATTATTAAAATATCAAATGAGATTATCAGAACAAAACTAGTCTATTTATAAAAATATTGAATATTGAGATACTAATAATGCATTATTACTTACTAAATTATCATAAATCATAAATATACTTTTGGGGATCCATTAACACCAAGAAATGCACCTGTTAATTATGAAGGTCTATGATGAAAAAACAGCTACGACTGGAAAGCAATACTCTATTTAGAATATTTATTTAAAAGAAGCAGGATTATTATTATATATTATAAATAAATATAAATTTAATTAAATAAAAATTTTGCTTTTTTGGGAAAGAAAAAAATAGTGGAAAGACAAGCCAATTAAAAAAGGCCACCGAAAATTCGTAATCCATACGCATATTAAAATTTTAGTTGATCCTGCCAGTTCAATATATATCATAATTAAGAACTTTATGGCTATCTGTATGTTAGTATTTTTTATTTTCGATAATAGTAAATGTATTTTTATTGATCAATCGCTTGCAGTTGATCTAAAATTATAGTATTTATCAATTGCAGCAGCATATATTACGTATGGTTATTGAGTCTTAACCTGAAATGCAGACATTCTATTTGTTTGCTTGCGTTTCAACAATGCTGTTGCCTTATGAAATTTTTATTTAAAACTGTTATCTTTATTTAATTCATTTTGCTAATGGAGATGTACCTCAGAGACAGTTTTGTTATGTATTAGCTGAAATAACTTATCGTGACGATAGTCTTAAACGCTAGTTTATCTAAATAATGTGTAAAATCTAGATATGGTAAATATGTAACTATGTATGAGTAATAACATTTTTGTGTTTACGCTTTTATTTAAAAAAGGATATTAATTGGCAAGCTCATCCACTAACTGCACAACAGGCATGAAAACAATGTGTGTAAGCAAAAAATCGTCCAAAAAGGGATCCAAACCGCTCACTTGATTTCCGAGACGTGTTTCCAGTAAATGTTCTAACATCTTTGATGGTGTTCCCGACATGACCGTATACCTGTTTAAAGTAATCATAGGTGTTAAGTGATACAATACCTTTTTACTATTATAGTCAATTTATTGTTAACGATACAACTGTGGCGGCGGTACTTTGATCACTATTCGAAAGGAAGTGGGTCATATATAAAAGGTAAATTCGGGTTTCGACCCAAGCAAAGTAAAGTTAAACACTATTTATTAGAAGAGATCGGAGAAAATAGTCTTTACTCCTTAAATTGATAAATTTAAAATTTATCCTTATCCAGTGTATCATAATTGTCTGCTTCTCCATCTGTTAAGGAAAAGTTTAGATTATAATCTTTAATAATTATGCTTAACTGATATACAAGTGAAGAGAAAGTGTAATGCATACACACATTGCTATATATACATACATATATATATTCTATACCACTTTTTCCACTTAAATAGAAGATTTTTTTCTTACAAAAATTGTGAAATTTTTAAAGACATAATGGGACTCAAATGATAATAATATTACAGACAATTTTTCTGGCATGACTAACATTTTCTATACGTTTCTGAGGACAGAGCTAATTGACGAATACCAGACGATTCAATTTATTTTAAGCTCACAGCCATAAAAAGGGTATAGCTGGGAGCGATGGCGACTTTTTAGGACACCACAGATAAACATCATGCATATTAACGAGTGGTAGAAATGGTGTCAAATGCATTAAGCGAATTTGAAGAAGTACTTGGAACTAGTACAATTAACTTATAATATACCATATTCATGAATAACAAGTTTACATAGTATGTAAAAACAAGGAAGATAAAATGGTGTAGGTATATTTACTCATATTCATATACATATGTAATTGCTTATTTTGTAGAACTTACTTAAATGCCGAATGCTGGCCACGTTGCTTAGCCACACGCTCCAACACTAAAACATCCTTGCCGTGTTCTTGAAGTCTCAACGTGTTGGCCTCCACATCGCGTAGAATACGATTGAAATGCTCCTTATCAACTCGTAAAAGATGACAATTATTCTCCTTTAAGACGATTGTTGCAGCTCTAAGAGGATTTAAACAGGCTTAGCTCACATCAAAAAAGTTCAGATCAACATATATACACATATGCATACAAGTATACATAATATTTATTATTTTATTCATGTTTTGTCGCCCAAGCAGGCTAAGGAGATAATAGAGGGTTGGCGAGGAGATTTCTTACTTTTCGAACGATAATGAAATAAATCATGTCAATGAGATGAAACATGGAATGATTTTTTTCTTAATTCCATCTTAATTAATAGAACAGCTGTAACTCTATACCTACATTGCGATTAGTTTTAGGTGATATAAACAACCGTTAGATGAATAAAACTATTATACTCTGTAGCAACAGGTTACGAGAGTATAATAAATAAAAGGAAATGTTATTCCCTTTCATTACTATACTTTTTCTATTCTTCGCTATTATGGTCGTCAATAGCGACTATTATTCGTTGTTTTTGCTTTAATTATTACAAAAACCATTTATTTTTTTGTACTAGAAATTAAAGTAATAAATTATAGAATGTGGGCAACTTACCTGGGAGCATCGTTTATTAATGCGAGTTTACCAAAATCATCACCATTCTTAAGAGTAGCTACAGTACCTTTCCCATGTATTACAACGTCGACAGATCCCTTAAGCAATATATACCAAGAACGACCTTCATCACCTTGATTAAATACTATGTTCAAAGAAATAAAAATATGAATAAGCCCACAATAGCGTAGTGATACATTTCACAATTTTCTTCAATCAACTTTTATTTTTTTACAAACATTTAAAATAAACCCGTGTATTTTGAGAGCATTTGAAAGTAAATCATGAAAGTCAGAAAAATGAAAGGCCTAAACCGAATATTAAATATCCCGCAATTTATATTTTATAATTAATAAACTAGTTTAGGTAATATAGGAAATACCTACTTGTACACAGAGATATTTTAACTTCGAAGTCACTTATCTCTCAACCCAAAAGCTAATTTATTGTCAAAATGTAAATAGAAATTGTGTATTTGTACAGATTGCATTAAATGACTTTAGAACGTTCTTTAAAAAAATTAATATTTTGTATAGACTCGCAATCTTCTTTTCATACAAATAGAAAGCACCAAATTTTGTATAAGTTAAAAAAATATATATGCCCATTTTACTTGAAGAGCAATCTTAACCTCATTTTTACTAATAACTTTGCGCTATCGTAGCTTCATCTCCATATAGGCTTACAGGTGTTCAATTGGATTGAGGTCTGACTAGGGTGATGATGTGGCAGCACTTTTTTCATAATAGCGATTTCCTAAACACAAAAGAGATTCGTTATCCTGAACAAGGCAGTAACCACTATTTAAATTGAGTTTATCTGCTAATGGAGCCAAATTATTTCGTAATCTAACCAAGTAATCCATTTTTTCATAGTTCCTACGATAAAGACAAGATTGCCAATACTATTCGCTTCCCAAATCATAAGGCAACTTCCTTCCTGCTTAAAAGTACTATTTAAATTTTTATCTTTCAACGCTTCGCCCTTCTTGCGCCATTCTAATCAACAACGATCAGGTCCAAATATATTAAATTATGCCTCATCTAAAATTATAGAATTCACGGTCGATATATTCTTCGTTACGTTTCCCTAATTTTTTTCATCGATAAGTCCGGCTTTTTTTGAAGTGTAGTTCTAAAATGGAGTGAATGCAAAAAGTGCCGCACAGGCCAACTTTTAGTAAATCACGCAATAGAATTATTAGCGTTAGTGCACAATTTTTTTATTAGTCTTTTAAAAATGAGATATTTTCATTGCATTTTTAAAAGTTTTATAATAAGTCACTTCATAACTAAAACATTTCCCTCTGCTTTTGGTTCACTGTACATATGTACATGCATATGTATGTAGAGAATGAGATAGAGATATGAATGTGCATTTGTTTAAAAATAGTTACATATGTATACCTTGGTTTGTTGAACTGTTTAATTAACAATAATACAATTAGATTAAACTTACGTATTGTTCCAGCCTGTGCATGTGATTCAAAAACGATAATGGCGGAGAGTTCGCGTTTTATACTTGTCGACAAATGCGAAAGGGCTGTTATGTGTAAAAGCTCCTCAAAAATAAGTTCAAGTTCTTCGGGAGTTCTTTCGTGTGAGCTGAAATTAATAATTATACAACTAATTGCAAACGTTCATATACATATGGTACGTACCATATAAGAAAAGGGATGTTAGCGAATATATTCGTATACTGATGTAAAGAACTAATACTATATACATATATGGTCAAAAAATAAAAAATATGGTTAAATAATAAATTCTTTATAATGAAGATGTCAGTCAGCTTGACAACACTAGAAGTGTCCATGGCCACGTGTATAAATGAATGTGCATTAGTGTGTGACAACTAATTCTGCACTTTGATATGTACATATGTGTGTACTTACGGCTTTCGTAAAATCATTCGCAGTATTGCATCTGGTCCACGTTGGAAAAGTGTGCTCAGAGACTCACGAACATATTCATTAGCTGCATTAATATCCTCGGTTGTCGAGTAGCTGCCAGCACTGCCATCTTCGTCAACACGAAAACGGTACAAAAAACATTTATCCTTAAAGGGTTGCTCTTTATTCACTGGAACCGTAAGAAATCGTGTTTTAGAGTAGACTAGTATTTACCGTATACAAATGTACGTATGTATATGTGTGAGCGTGAATGACAAATTAAGCTATGTGAAGGGTTTTACTGAGGAGGTAGATGTTCACGTTCTGCGGCAGCTCCTTGTTTACATTCTTGGTTATTATTCAGGATATGTACATATGTATAACCAACCTATTAAACATAATCTTTAAGAGTAATTTTTATAAATGAATATGTTTAGAAGTCTACCCGAATAAATATTATCAATTTGCTGCAAATTTTGAGTCGGTATCAAAATTATATTGGACGATGTTGGCGAAAAGATCAACAAAATGGGCAATGACAATAACTGATTTTTCCCCAATTTAATCTAATAGTCGGGGCTTACATGCCGTTCAAGAAGTTTACAAGTCTTAACAAACAACTATATATACATATGTAACTAGTTGACCCGGCAAACATTCTTTTGCCATATAAATTATTTTTAGTTTCTAAATAAATTCTAGTGTAGACAAAAATTAACTTACTTACAAGTATTATAAGTGTGTAAGTATGTGGTATATGCGTGAAATAGGCATGGAGCGCTATCAACGATAAGGGAATATAAAAATAACAAACGCCAAACAATATTATTTTTAAGTTATTATAGTTTATTTTTTAATTACGACAGTAACACTAACACTGCATGTTTGATTTGAATATTTCTAACAATTCATTGTGCTCGTTCAATAGAGCGTCCAAGTCGCCGACGATGCGCCTGGCAAAAAATGAATCAATGTTATTATAGTCACAACGTGCATTCACGCGATTGGCAAGTGCGCTTTCTGAATCCTCGCCGCTAATGAAGTAGATTTGTAAAAATTTATGTGGTGGGCAATGAGCCCATTTTATGATAAACTTGGCCTCTCATTTTGAATGTAGAATTGTATTGTTGACCATGTATTTCGAACTATTTCTGTTGCTCCAAACGATGTCATTTGAAAGCATGAATTGAATGTTCGAATTGACTTCAAGAATACGTTAGAATCCGGATCCGTGCCAATAAGTAAACCGTTCAATGGTTCTGGTGGTGTTCCAATTTCATTTAGTTGCACTTTTCCTGACGCGCAACCCCATGTGGCTCATTTTTGAATTTGAGAACATGATAATGCGAACATTCCTTATCCATAGCACCAATTACCACTTTTGAATGAGCATAATATTCAATATCTGGCTCATACTGGAACGTTAGACGCCAAAATGAATCAGATGTAAATGCACGATGTACCTGTTGGCGTTGTTGGTCATTTGTTTTGCGTCTATTAACCGTAAAACGGCGTGATTGCCTTTGTTCTAATCCTATAACTTCATTGCGCTCAGCTCGTGTATATTCTGATTGTTCTTGACGCAATTGCTCCATGCTCTCACGTGCATCAGCATTTTGTTGATGGATTTGTTCTTCGGTTCTTTGGGATCTTTTATTTCTAATACTTCTTGACTTACTTGTATTACGGCTCAAATCAGCCTCTTTGGAAATTTGAAAATACTTAATGATGAAAAATGTTATAGTTATAATTACGGCCTAGATTATAGGGAAAATATTAGTTTTATTAAAAAATAGTTCATGAAAAAAAAATTGAAACAAAAGTTTTCAAAAATTGAATTAAAAAAAAATTAATTTACAACTCAAAATCCGTTGTTTGTGACACGTGTTGAATACTTTTAAGATTATGTAAATCAATTGTTTAACTAAAACTTGATTAACTGAACTAATCGTTGCAAATACACTTGAAATTAATAATTTTATTATTATGAATAAAATAGTAATAATTAATAGTTAATATAAGAGTTACACTGAGATAGTAATATGATAATTGTAAACGTAGTAGTAGTAACTTGATACATAAACAAAAAACACTTATCAATTAGGGGTATGAAAAATAAATAGTAGCCGATTCTCAGACCTACTGAATACGCATATAAAATTTTGTAAAAATCGGTCCGTCCGTTTCGGAGGAATACGGTAAATAACATTGTGACACGAGAATTTTATATATTAGATAAAGAAAGCTGTATAAGAACCAAGCAAAGCCATTTGAATCGATTCCAACATCTACACACCATTTAGGAAAACCCCACTACGTTATTAAAAACAATACTTTCTGTTTGTACTCGCAGACTAACCATGGGATAACACCCCTTCTTCGAGCAACGCTTGCCACATGCCAGCAGCTTGGGCCCGAGTATGAACAATAGATGATAAATTCAACAGCCAATCCACTAATTCTGTTCCTGGTGCACATTTTCGAATAAATTTACCAGCTACCTGTAAGAAGAAATAAGTACATACGTTCGCTTATGTACGTAAACGTAAACATGATACTACATAGTATACATAGTATTAGTTCATACATAGAAATTAAAATAATGTTATATTTTTGTATATTTTTCTATAGAAATGTTTCAACTTGAACATTTATATGTAAGTATACAGTTTTAAAATAGGTAGGAATAGAAATAATTAATTAGCCGAGTAAATTGGTTGCTTGTATTCTTACTTTAGATAAGAAGGTTATGCATTTGTATATAAATTTTTACATACAAAATAATGTCTCAAAATTCTGGGTTTACCACTTACTTTTCTATCCTTGAGACAACTTGAACCATCAGCAATAAGGAGTGTACGCAAAGCCCATCCCATTCGACTCATAGTAGAACTCGGAGACTGGCGAAGACGGATGTATTGGATGTATAATTGCAACATGGTTGTGATGGTAAATAAGAAATTATTAATATACCAGTTATAAAGGAACGTACGATCAATATGAGAAAAGCTGAATATGTTCATTTTAAATGTACCCATCGGCGTTAAATATATGTAGTATCAAAAATATTGTATGTGATATTGAAAAACGCCTTTACCTCAGAAATAGGTAAAGCGGGATTCGGATGATCTGGACTTAAAGGACGCTTAGTTGGGGACGAAGCAATTGGTGAAACTCCGGAACCGAATCCTTGGAAACAAGATGTAAATACAGAGATGTTAAATTGATAATATTAAAGTTTTCTTATCCTTTATATATGTATGTATATAATAACTCACTGTGAAACCAAACTTTATTACCTCCAAAAAAATATAAATACAAAAAAAAAAGTGATGAATTAAAAATAAGTTAATTTTATGCAAATAATTAGCACAGAAAAAATCATGGTACTTCTAGTAGGTTTTTCATAATAATTAATATTTTAGAAGTAAGGAAGGG
Source organism: Bactrocera oleae (assembly GCF_042242935.1). Classification (NCBI taxonomy): domain Eukaryota; kingdom Metazoa; phylum Arthropoda; class Insecta; order Diptera; family Tephritidae; genus Bactrocera; species Bactrocera oleae. The sequence continues at coordinate 74,783,616 of NC_091538.1, forward strand.
CTTAACTTAAAAAGATATAGAGAGTCTGAATCCATTATATTAGGGATATGGGTTGTAGATCGAGGTCTAGATCGATTTCATTCCTGTTCAGCCCTAAACTATATAAAGTTTAAGAAAATTAATTTCCTGAAAATGTCTTACATATTGATCAACATGAATGGTTTAAAGCCAGCTGGCTTGTTGGAATTCACTAGGTTACGGGAGGTTACGGGAAGATCTGGATTGATTGCATTAACTTTTAGCACACATTTGTGTAAAGTTATTCCGATATCGTCATTGGTGCTTGATTTATATAATGTAAAGTAAAGCAATGAGAAGGAATTTAAAATTGTGTTATATGGGACCTTTGTAGTGAGTTTTCGGCCATTTTCCCATTATAACATAAACATTTCAGGATAGTGTTTTCCACTAAATTTGGTTGAAATTGGTCGATAAGCTATTTAGATATAAGATTTCCCCTAAATGTAGGCAATACCACAAAAATTTCAAAATTTACATCGATTCTTATTGAGTCCTTCCGTAGCATATTTATTATGGGATTTATTGGTTCTGATGTGTTGTTTTATTATCGCAATTTCAGTAGTTTTCAACAGGGCGATTAGCAGTGGTTATCATCCGATTTCACTTATTTTCATACTGTATGAGGTGGGAATAGAAAAACTTGTAGCCAGTTTGGTTGATATAGGTAGTTTAGTGGCTTGTAAGGTATGTACTGTAAATTTATGGGCGTGGCCACTTAAAAATCATTGGGTATATATGTACATATTTCGCAATATCTATTTCGATTAGTTGCAAGTGCTACAAAAAATCGTTAGGTGAATATGGGCCGTTTTCTCAATGTCTGGTTAGCAAACATCTGTCAGTTAAGTTATTTTGTGGCAACATGTTGCGAGAGTATAAAAATATAATATGTTACGGAAATTGATCTATATGTTCTTCGAAAGCTCTTGAACGAAAATTGTGCGTTCCGTTAAGGTTGAAATTATTTCTACCGCTACTTATTGTTGGCATCAGTTTTTTCCAAATTCCAACAAAGCACCGTTCATCGAAAAATAAAAATGATAAAATTAATAATGTGCTGGCACACTTTTAAATGAAAAATATCTAGATGTCACGAAGGACAGGAGAGAACAACTTTTTGTGCTATAAATTTGAAAGTTTCTTTCATGACCTTGTTATATGCGCAACGTATTTTCTACTTATTTAACATATTCTTTTTTTATTTCCCAGCATTTTTATATTAAAAAGTAGTAGTTTTTGAGGGACAACAAAATTCATCATAACAAGTCAAAAAAAGAGCTAAATTTGGTTGTAACCGAACATTTTTTAGAAAGGAAGGATCAAAGCCCGGGCAAATATCGTTAGGTGTTGGCAAATCCTTTTAATAAACAAGACAACTTGTAAACTTCGGCTACACCGAAGCAATAATAGTCTTCACAGCTGCATTTTTTATGGCCACTGCATGTAACATATAACTAAACGTGGAAACATAACCGGTCAACGGTTTGATAGTTCCTTACAGCCACGAAGTAATATATTCAAAAGATCTTATTCTTCATTTTGATCCCTCAATTTGTTCGAAGAATGCAGCGTTATCTTAGGTAATAATCTATGCCAAATTTCGTGAAGATATCTTGTCAAATAAAAATATCTCCATACAAGGGATTGATTTCGACCGGTAAGTTTGTATGACATATATATGCACTATGGTAGTCCAATATCGGCGGTTCCGATAAATGAGCAGACAGGCGTGGCTAAGTCGACTCAGCTCCTCGCGATAATCATTTATGTATGTATGGTATATATATATAATATAACTTTTTATCTATCTCTATTACTTTTAGGTCGTACAAACAACCATTAAGTGAAAAACTATTATACTCAGAAGCAGCATGTTCCAAGAGTATAAAAATTGCGGATGCTTGTCAAAGATGAGAGTTGCACAAATTTGCTTTATTTTTATTTTTTCCCTTCAATGTGAACGAACTCATGTGTCAAAACAGAAGCCTGAAGCAAAGCGAAGCAAAATATGTATATGAATCAGCCATTAGCGTTTAATTACATATTTTTTCCATATAGTATTACAGTGTGCCAATTTCTGGTACTTTAGAATTGAGTCAATTATGGTATGTTAAGTGGAGTAAATACAACTGACATACATTTAAATAATAATTACTACTTAATTCATTATGTAACTTACCATTTTTCAATTTGCAAGTTGTAATAATGTCATTCATCAATTCTTTATTTTTCTGTAAAAGCAAAAAACATATTTTAAAACCAAATATATTCCATATCCAACAAATTGTAAAAATTATAACAAAGTAAAGCAATTTTTCTATTGACAAGTGGGAATGCCTAAGCTGAGCCGGACTAAATTATCTTATTATCTGGAGTGTCCAGGAACACATTTGGCAATTTTTTTGATGATCTGGGTTTTAACTCAATTTATTTGTTGTACGAATGACTAAAGCTATAATAATAACGGTGAATATCACATGATATGGAATGATGAACTTCCAACTCTTTTTTAAGTTCAGCAAAAGTAAGCAATATCACCTAATTCAAAATTAAACATAATATATTATATGTAGACTTAAGACACTTAAAAAAATGTGGAAAACGGTTGGACTCAAGGGCCATCCCTGCAACTTCCCTCTAATTTCATACGCTAACGTTCAAATTTCGCTTTTTTCACTGCTTTTGAGCTCTTCGAAATTTTTCGTTTTCGATATCTAGCAAGTAAATCAACCGATTTCGACCCGGTTTGCGGCAAACGATGTGTTTCTTCAAGGTTTAGAACTGATTAGTTTTTGGTGTCGATCGGTCAAGTCGTTTGGAAAAAATTTTTGAGATTTCTCGAAATCTACTGGTCCGATTGGGTCCAAACTTACACGAAATTCAAGTGCAATGAAACCCTTTGGAATGCCGTTTAGTTTATTTAAATCGGTTGAGCAGTTTAATAGTTATAAGAGGATCACATACATCCACACACACACACATACATCCACACATACGGACATCATCGTAGAAATGTTCGGGGAAGCTTCCTCGACCCTCAGAACGTCGAGATCTGTTGAGAACTCGATTTTTGCAAAATGGGGTGAAACCAATATCTTCCCGATTTTTAGAAAATTTTCCATTTTCTTAGCGGGAAGTTAAAAAAAGGTGTTGGGGAAAGTATGGACTGATATATGTATGAATAACGTTACACTTAGCGAAAATTTCGACTTAATTTTTTTCAGATATCTTGTCAATGTGGCTAGGAGAATGTGTGGACCGAATATTATCTTCGAAACGACTCTATGCCCAGAAAATATGTCTAATTAATTTCTTTAATTTCATTTTCAGGTATCGAATGGCAGTAAGTTGAGCGAAGCATTGGCACCAAGTAACATTATAACTTCAATTGATTCAGCTATCTATAATAAAAACCTAAGGTCGCAATATTAAGTGTCGCTCTATCCGTTATATTGAGAATAGACGCAAACACATACCAACATCAATGTTTAGCACCAAGTCACATTATGCTAACTATAACATCAGCATATAATTTTGTTAAATATCTAATTCACAAAGTGATATAAAAGTACATAGACATATTATATGTGTGGCATAAGTTCAGAAGTTATTTTGAGGCAAAGTATTTAAAATCTTCACCAATACGTAAGTAATGGCAAAGTAAAGTAGCATATGCGAATTCAATACATCTTTCTAAGTGAAATAGACGAAGAAATGTCATATTTTGCCTATTGTTTTTGTTGTGGTTCGTAGTTAAACTGATTATTGAGTAATAACAGTTTAAGTGTAAGTAATAAATCCGTTTTGTCGGTATTTCAAGTATCTGGTTTCGCTCAGGGAGTGAGTGCCACATATTCATATGAAACATTGAATTTATCTTGATTTTTTTAATGAGCAATGATTATCGAAACTCCCTGTACAACCTGAGGAGAGTTCTCATTACTTTCCTTTCCTTTATAATTGCAGCACTTACAAGTAAAATTTAATAAGCCAAACGTTCCTAATATTACAAAAGTACGGATATGTGTGAATCTGTACTTAGGAAAAAATGCACAGCACTCAAAATTACATCACACCTCCCATGCGGAATTTATAATAAGTACCTCATCGGACGAATCAATTCAAAAACAAGTAAGAAAGGGCTAAGTTTGGGTGCAACCAAACATTTCATACTCTTGCAACTTGCCAGGATCAAAGCCGGTGAAATACTTTCAAGTGTAGGCAAAACGTCATATTTAAAAATGTCGCGAAAGATTTCAACATTCATTATTTGACGAAATTTAATTCTAAAGTTTTGTATTTTATAAATTATATTATAACATAGGTCATAGACTCAATTACAATAGTTTTATAACTATATTTTACTAGTGAACATTATTTTAAAATCATCCTCTAATGAGATATATCTGATATAAACTTAACCGAAAAAACGTCAACCAAAGGATCGAAATTCGTTATATTAGGGATATGAGGTCTAGACCAAGACCAATTTCATTTACCTCGAGTGTCAAACAATTAATATAGTTTTATAACTTTTAAGAAAATTTGTCGACTTAATTTCATTAAAATATCACACATTTTGATGAACCTAAAAAGCTGATTTCATTAATTTTTGACATTGCTTATTATATATGGTGTAAAGCCATTTAAAGGCGTTTCAAAATCCTAAATGTCAGTTATATGGGGACTAGGGCAAGATTTCGCCTGTTTTTATCAATTTTAGCCACAAACTTACACTGTTATTAGAAAAACACGCTCCCTCAGTTTCATTAATATAACTAGCACATTGATCGCTATACGTGGTATAAAATCAATTGGAAATTCGAAAATCTTTAAATTAGGTGTATGGGGGCTAAGGGAAGTCTTGACTCGATTCAACCAATTTTTAACACACTATCATCAAGAAAGGATTATCTCCTGATTTTAATTATATATTTCACACATTGACCGATATTTTCGGCAAAAAGTCAGCGATACGCACTGGGGTCCACGTATTCGGTATGTGGGGGCTTGTACACTTATGATCCGATTTTGACAAAATTTAGGCTGGAGATGGCAATCCCCTAAGACACTATTTGTGTAAAGTTTTATCTGAACATATTCATTGGTTCTTGATTTGTGTACTGGAATGTGAAAGAATCATATGGAACTTAAAATTGTGCTATTTGGGAAGTACAAAGGCGGGGTTGTAGTCCGATTGCGCCCATTTTCACAAATAATGTTATGTGCAGAATTTGGTTAAAATTGGTCTAGTAGGTCCGGAGATATGTGATTTTACCTAAATGTGAGCGGTGCTACGCCCATCGTCCAATTTTGAGCCCGACTCCTATAAAGCCCTCTGTTGTCATCCTGGGTGTACAATTTAGTTATCTGACACATTTACTAGTTATTGATTTATTGCACTTTTAGTAGTTTTTAACAAAACCGATTTACGGGAGAGCGTCGGGTTATAATCCGATTTCATCTCATCGGGGGCGAATTTGATTGTTGTAGCTTTAGTAGTTTAAGAGCTATGTACATTAAACCTATTAGAGAGCGGGGCACGGCCATTTTTTCAAAAGTTTTAGCCCAAAGGTACCACTGCAATCCCTTGTACTAAATTACATGTTTATATCTTAATTTAGTGCTTAATTATGGCATTTTTTAGCTTTTCGATTAATATCGTTTTGTGGGCCTGGCAGTGCTCCGGTTACTGCGCACTCGCCCTTTCTCTTTTCCCAAGTAACATGTGTATAAAGTTTCATTACGACATCTCAATTTTACTCAAGTTACAGCTTGCACGGACGGACGGACAGACAGACATCCTGTTCGCGCTTATCTGGCATCACCTTTATAAACATATGTTTAAAGCTTGCTGGGCAGCACTTATGTGCTGCTCTCAAAATAGCTCTCATTTTTTCGCTCTCTTCAATAAAGGATTTCGAACAGATAGGTCGTGTTTAATTTTAATCCGCAATAATCCACTTTAATTTTCCGCATCTAATGCTACTCCGCGCTAAATGCTATCAAACGCTATTTGCAATCTAGCAAAGTGGATGCTCTATCGGTAGACAACGAGGTTATAACGACTTACTCCCAATTGTTTGAGGAGCAATGGATTCGCTTTTGCGTAGCGCAACAAGAAGTGGAGCTGACATGTGGAGACGAGAACGTTTCCATGGAGGAGCAGGTACCCATACAAGGTGAGGAGTGGTACCTCTAACCTGAAACTTCTGTGTGTAACTCAAATAGCAGACATTGCAAACTACCGCTCAAGATTTACCTGTACCACTTCCAAAACTGCAGTTGCCTTCATTTAGTGGTGATCCCACTCAATGGCTTTCTTTTCATGACGCCTTGGGACTTATTGACCGCGAGGTACAAGGTCATGCGGATCATGGTGGACAGCCACATCAAAGTAATCCATACTTCAACACGTTGGTGCTCTAAGTGCGCTCGAACGACCAGTCGAATTCTGGGATGACTGGCTCATTCACCTAACCGTTTTAAAGTTAGCACACGAAACCCAATGGGAGATGGTACCGCTACTCAACCCTACCGCAAAGACAACGACAACAATAAAGACTGTCTTCTATACGCCATTTACACCGCACATTACGCCGAAAGGGTGAACGGGGTACACCAATGGCACAAAACACTGTTTTTGGATGGGTACTGTTTCGTAACGCTGCGAATTTTCAAAGCCCACCGGTGAACATTTCAACTTTACATTCCGACATTCATTTAACTGAACTCATCCACATGTTTTGGGAACTCGAAGAGTTACCTGCCCGCAAATTCCTCTCACCTGAAGAATCTATGTGTGAGAAACTATACGATGATACAACCGAATGCATCAGATGGGCGCTACATTGTGCGATTACCATTGAAGAAACCCGTATTGATAGGTGAATCAAGAGAAGCAGCTATTCGAGCATTACTCCGCATGGAAAAAGGATTTGCAGCTAACGAACGACTTCGAAAACTCATCTCTATGGGACACATGGAACCAGCTGAGATGGCAAGAGATAAAGTTTACTACATGCCACATCATGCGGTGGTAAAGACCACTAGTCAAACTACTGAACTGCGAGTAGTTTTCAACGCATCTAAGTAGTCAACATATGGGAATTCGTTAAGTGACGCTCTCATGGCCCACAGCTACAGCAAGATCTATTGGAATCATAGCCGACATCGAAAAGATGTACCGCAAGGTTTATGTCGCCAAATAGGAGTCTGGCGTTTGAATGACTTACTAACTGGTGCTGATACCTTTAATTAACTCGCTTTACTTCAAAAAAAACGTTTCCCGCGCACTCTCTGAAAGCGGGATCGAACTACGCAAATGGGGAACCAATTCTCAAAGGCTTAGAGATCTGATACCGCACGCATCTAAACAAATTTCGCATCTCTTAACCGATGGAGACCAAACCCACACTCTTAATACAATATGGCACACAAACCATGATTGGCTTCCTATAGCAGTGAATTCTGACGACTTGCTTAACAAACTTACTTTTCTTTCCGATTCAAGTAAAGTATTCGATTCACTGGGTTTGATTGCGCCTTGTACGATTGGATTGGGATGAATCAGTTCTTTTAGAAATTGCGAAGGACTGGTTGACACATCGTCGTGAATTACCGCAACTATCCACGCTAAAACTAACCCGCTGATTGGGTACTAGCAAAACATCTGATTCTCAGTTTTACATTTTTACCGACGCATCAGAAGTCGCATATGCAGCCGCACGCAGTCTCCGGACCCGGACGGTACGATTAGGTAGCGAGTAGCGCCTCTGAAAACTACCTCATTACCATGACACGAATCAAATCGGAACTATACATTCTCCAAATTATACACATGGACGGACTCAATGGTTACACTGACGTGGTTACAAGGCAACCCTAGCCACTGGTCAGTATTCGTGACCAATCGTGTTGCTGAAGTACAAGATGTTCTACCAGCAACACACTGGAGACACGCCGCCTCAGAGCACAATCCCGCTGATTGCGCCTCAAGGGGCATATTACCGTCGCAACTTCTCGTACATCAACTTTGGTGGCATGGTCTCCAATGGCTACTTGTGTACAACAATAGTTGGCAGATCTCTGCAGAACCTCATGCAACTGATCTCAAACTAAAATCTAGCAAGACTATAACACTGCTGACGGAACCCGCTGACGTAGTATCATTCATTCAACCAACTTAAACGCATCACCGCTTATTTATTACGCTTCACCAATAATGCATGGTCTAGTGCCGAGATACAAAAATATGGCTATTTATCCTGCGCTGAAAATCAAAACACTGAAATAGCACTACTAGTATTATTAGCATTACTTAGTATACACAGTCTATCACTTTTAAAAAGGAAATTTCTCATTGCCAATATATATACGAATAAATATACGAAGCAGTCTAGCATGACTGCAACCGTTTCTAGACTCTAAGGGTATCTTACGTGTAGGAGGCCGCATTCAAAACGCAACGCTATCGTTAAACTTCCTATAATAGTGCGAAGAAATCACCGCTCGCTAAATGAATCGCGGTAGAAATACATTTTTTACCGTTACATGGTGGATCTCAGATAATGCACGCTTCAACGACGATATTGGGTACCACGCATTCGTAACCTCACCGTGGTATGTATTGAAAATGCATTCGTTGCAGACTACTGAGTTGCCAACCATTACAGCAGCTCATGGCTAAGCAGCTTCTAAGCCGCGTCACTTCAACCAGCTGTTTTCTACATAGCGTAGTCGATTTCGCTGGTCCTTACTCCGTGAAGTTTACGCATGGAAGAGGCGCAAAATCTACAAAGGCATAAATTAGGCTAATTTATATGCATGAGTACTGGTGCAATGGTGGGTGGCTTCTGGGAGGCTGGTGTAAAACGAATCAAATATCACATTAAACGTGCCTTAGATACTTCGCTTCTAGCTTATGAAGAATTTGCAAGAGTACTAACTGAAGTTGAGCCTGTGAATTCGCGCCCTATTTGTATATATTCCTACATTTCATGATTGGCGAACCACTAAAGGTATTTCCAGATCCTCACGTTGAAGCCTTAAAGGGAACAATATATCAAGGTTGGCAAAGCATTGTGTCGATTAGACAACACTTCTGAAGTCGATGGCGAGACGAGTATCTTGTCAGTCTTCAACGTGATTGGCATTTCTCCAGGCAGAGAATATAAAATATGCTGATATATGAAAATGCTCAATTCTGCTATTTTTCAGTCCCCTGATGTTAATTGTGGCCATTTGGTGAAACACGCTCATCGTTTTCAGTACCCCTGCGTAAAGTAAAATATTTTGCTAATGTCCGCACTGTGAACCTTCTCTATAATCTACATTCTCTGCTCCAGGGACGGATGGTCAAGTTCGGGTTGTAAACTTGAAGACATCCGAAGGGGAGTTTATGAGGCCAGTGATTAAATTATTGTTACTACCAACAAAAGGGGACATGTTTTCTATATGATATTCTTAGATTTTAATTGAAATTGTAATTTTTTGAACGGTCGTTCAAGGCGGCCGGTATGTTGGCGCCTATCTGGCATCACCTTTATAAACATATATTTAAAACTTGCTGGGCAGCACTTATGTGCTTGCTGTCAAACTGACTTCCGTTTTTTTGCTCTCTTCAAGAAACGACATGGATAACATGGATAAAATGATCCGAAACTCTTTGATTTTAGAGAGCGCTGTCAAAGTCCACATTTTTTATAAAGCGGCCTTTACACGGTCATTCATGTTTGCAAGGTGCACTTTGTGCCGTTTCACATTGGGACTCAAAAGAGTCTCATACCAGTTTATTGTGGACGAGGGGACGACGAGGAAAGACGAAGGGACCGTGCCCCTCGTGTTCGGGTGGCACGCTTTGTGTTCTTGTTCGTAACAGCTCGCTGCTACCTTTTTCAGCATTCCTTTTCACTTTCAAATTCTTTGAATGGTTGCAAGAGCGCTCGGTTTCAAATGAATTCGATCGCAAATTTGAATTCTGTTATCTATTTTTTGTAAGTAATATGCAAATACGTATGCATAGAATAATAGAAATATTATGACAAATTGTAAATAAGGAGAAAATTAAGATATATGTAGATATGGAGTAAATAAATTATGAATATTTAATACGGAGTAAAGAAATTATGAGTTTTTAATACTTAAAGATTAGGAAATTCCTATTATAAATTTGGCCTTGAAAATATTAGTAGCGGATATTCAATACATTCTTGTGGATTAGGAAATTCCCGTCTTTAGTATTTCTTTGAAACTATTTAGCGGGTAGGTACTTGTATTATGCATATTGTTCTACCATATTCATGGTAATTCATTGCAAGCAAAATGTGTGACCATCATCTCAACATACAAATGAAATACGCAGCACGCAGTGTTGCGCAGTCGAACCGCACAAATATTTACGAAAATTTTGTGAAAAGGAATGCAGAAAAACTTGACTCGAGTTGCTGGACTCTTTTTGACCGTGTGAATGCCCAGAGCGACACCAAAAGAAAATTTGAAAAACATCAGACTCTTTTGAATCCCAATGTAAAAGCACACAAGCATGTGCGGCGTGATGAGAAGAATGAGCGTGTAAACATAATAAATTCGTGTTCGTCATACATGTGCGATGGTTTTTAAAAATTTTTAAAAACATGATGTTGTTATGAACATGTTTTATGGTGTAAACGCTTGCATCATGCACGCAGTATATTTTTTCAGTCGTAAGCAAACATTGAAGCGTAATGACGTCACGGATAAACGAAGAACTGTGGAAGGACTTCTTTTAAAATTTAAAAAAAAAATCATAAAAAAAACATATGAATAAAAATAATTATAACAAAGAAACAATACAAGTCATAATAACATATCATGGTTTTATGATGAACGTTTTAAATAAAATTTAGTTGCACGTTATTCAAAAGTATTTGTGTCGTTCCCTGAAATTTCGTTTCGCACTGCTTTTGTTAGCTATTTTTAGCGGGTTTATTTCTGGCATCCCGCCTTTTTTAACATCAGCTGTTCGAAATTCCCTGATTTTAATAATCAGGGAAAGCGAATAACAGAAAAATCAGAGAAAATGAGCCTCGCTTCATGTCATCCTTGTCATTTCATCCTTATCCATGATTTCATCCTTGATGTTGCTTCGTTCACAAATAACAGAGAAATAATGTATGATTGCATGTTCGACCGTTTAAACGAAAACCAGTTTTTTTTTTGCATCATAGTGCCGTTTCAGACAGGGATGCAAAAGAGTCGGATGTTTTTCAAATTTTCTTTTGGTGTCGCTCTGGGCATTCACACGGTCAAAAAGAGTCCAGCAACTCGAGTCTAGTTTTTCTGCATTCCTTTTCACAAAATGTTCGTAAATATTTGTGCGGTTCGACTGCGCAACACCGCGCAACACTGCGTGCTGCGTATTTCATTTGTATGTTGAGATGATGGTCACACATTTTGCTTGCAATGAATTACCATGAATATGGTAGAACAATATGCATAGTACAAGTACCTACCCGCTAAATAGTTTCAAAAAAATACTAAAGACGGGAATTCCCTAATCCACAAGAATGTATTGAATATCCGCAACTAATATTTTCAAGGCCAAATTTATAATAGCAATTTCCTAATCTTTAAGTATTAAAAACTCATAATTTCTTTACTCCGTATTAAAAATTCATAATTTCTTTACTCCATAATCTATATCTTAATTTTCTCCTTATTTACAATTTGTCATAATATTTCTATTATTCTATGCATACGTATTTGCATATTACATACAAAAATAGATAACAGAACTCAAATTTGCGATCGAATTCATTTGAAACCGAGCGCTCTTGCAACCATTCAAAGGATTTGAAAGTGAAAAGGAATGCTGAAAAGGGTAGCAGCGAGCTGTTACGAACAAGAACACAAAGCGTGCCACCCGAACACGAGTGGCACGGTCCCTTCGTCTTTCCTCGTCGTCCCCTCGCCCACAATAAACTGGTTTGAGACTCTTTTGCGTCCCTGTCTGAAACGGCACATATCATGTTTGCATACAAAAATGACCGTGTAAAGGCCGCTTAACATTTGACAGTGGGGCCATTAAGGAAAGAAATAAGTTTTGAGATTTTTAAATGTTTTTCTTGGGTATTTTTCGGTTTCCATTTTACAGAAAAAAATACATAAATAAAATTAGTTTAACAAGCTAGATATCCTATATGAGTTCTAAATATAAGTACATGTATATTTTAATCACAAAAGATTTTTAAAATTAACGTTTAAAACTAAATTTACCAAAATATTTTAATATATCAAAACACACAAGTTTTAAATAACCTAAACATTATCCTTATTTCCTTTTTATATACTCAATAAACAAATATCTTTTGATAATTTATTCGGAAGTCAAAGTTTAAAATAAATATAATATAATTATTAAATTTGATAATTTTCCCCTTGTTTCGCAACTACACATTTCATACCAAACAATATCCTAGGCCAATAAATATGTTACTTACTTCCCAAATAAGTCGAAAATCTTGTTGTTCCACACGAAGCAACTCGCAAGTGGTTTTCGTGACAACAGTGCTATCTCGTGGTAGTTCATGTAATATGGACTCCCCGAATGTAGCGCCCACACTAAGATTGTACAAACTTACTGGTGCCTGTAATAAAAAAAACATAATTTCTTAGTTTTACAAATTTACATACATATATAAATATGTAATTGGCAAAAAGAACTTTATTTCATTAATCATTACATACCATCAAACAAACATTTATTATCTAAGTGCAGCTTTTACAAACAAAGTTATTTTAGTTTTGTTCAATGAACGATTTCCATTAAAAGCACGGTTTGTTCTAAGTTCTACTTCGATATCTTCATTAATGCTTGATTTACATTTTGTAAAAGAATCTAATTAAATTCAAAATTGTGTTAAATGGGAAGTAGAATACTACCCAATTTTCGTTTAAATTGATATAGTCGTTGCTGTGGTATCTGGTAGGATACATTTGATTTACCAGATATGGTAAATACCTATGTATATGTACATATGTACATGTGTAAACTGTAAATGGCGAAAATTATTATTCGAATGTCATTTTAATACGAATTTTTGATAGAAGACTCCTATTGTGATCCTACGGTTACGCTTGATTTCACAATTGGTTTGTCAGACCGGGGCAGTTAAGCATTCAAGTATGCTTCGATGACTAATTACATGTATACATACCAGGTCGTACATACATATGTAGCGTGTAGAAGTAGACACGGGTGTTATGACGATGTTACGGCGTATGCCATAGCTAGTATTTAAACATCTGCAAGTGCAGTCAAGCGCCAATCAATGTGTGCATGCATCTCCACGGCTAACGCGATGGCTGGCATTTTGGCATACAACAATTTCATTGCAGTGGTTTTACATGGCTGTTCGTGTCAGTACCGAAGGGCCAACATGTTCATTTAATTAAGCGTTCAATTTTCTCTACGTACTTAGCAAAATACTTATTAAACGCATTGTATTTAAGATTATGTACCAATTATACGCAATTTATTAATGAGTGGTTTTTACATACATATTTTTGCAATCGTTAGGTGAACAAAACTATTATTCACAGTTGCGAAAGTTTAAAAATATTTTAATTACTTTTGCCTTCCCTTGAGTTTACTAATAGTATATGCATACATATGTACACAGGATTGGCAATTTATTACACATTCATACTCGTACATATGTACATATGTATAAAGAAACGTGAAATATTTCGTTTACTTACTTTGGCATCGTTCTCTGAAGCATGGTAACGAACTTCAAGCGACCCACCTAGAACGGCGTACCAAAAACGACCCTGTTCACCAGCACGAAATACTGCAAAAGTAGAAGCAAACAGTTTTTGATATGATAAATACAAATTAATATTCAATGTAATAAAACAATTAAGGAAGAGTTAAAATCGTAGAGAACAGAACATTATGCACTCTCTTATAAATTCAATGATCGTTATTAAATGGTATTGTCAATGGATTACATACAATCAACATATCGCAAATCATTATATGGTGTTATATGAGAAGTAGGCGTGATTTCGCGTATTTTCAAACATTAGTATAAGAATACTAAGGAGAAATATATACTAATATTAGATCAAATTGGTAAGGTTAATGGAAACAATAAAGTGCAAGGACAGGATGAAACTATCCAGGTTATTTTATAATCATATAAACAAACTTCGTAAGCAAAACCTACTGGGCAACATGTTGATAAAACAATGCCACATATTTGTGGTTAAAACAAGGTCAATAAAAGAGATGCCACTCTAACTGCATATGTAGTATGTATATCAAACAGTAGTTTGCACTCCAGTAACAAATAATGATAGAGATAATTTTATTATTCTTGCCCGAGACGTCCTTTCGAACTGAAGTTCGACTGGTCGCACCTGTAGGGCAAAAACAAGGCGTAAGAACAGAGTTGCCATATTACGCGTTTTAATGTAATTAAAAAATAATTAATCAGAATTAAAAAGTTGTAAAGAATATCTCAATTAAATATAATTTTGTAAATACAGAGTGTATTCTATGATTCTATGCACTTTTTGGATGGAAAATACTAAAAAAGTTATTTAATTTTATAAGCTTACATGTCACACCCTTTTCTAAATCCTCATAGAAGCCGCACATGGCTAATTGCTGCAGTGCCGAACTGGGCAGACGACACAGTGGCTCCACGCGTCGCAGACGACAGGATATCAGTTCAGCATCGCGTAAATTGCGATCACAAGGACTGAAAGTACATAAAAAAGTTAAAAGTATTTAAATAAATTTTCATATCATAGTGGTAATATACACATTCAAAACTAACAAATACATTTAAAGTTGGTAATTCGATGACATACATATGTACATATCTTCACGGTGGTAAACCGTTGTATACCGATATAAGTAATTCGGACAACTGGTCAAGACCAGTTTACTTAAGGATATTATGAATTTCATATTTTGAAAATTGATCTACAAAATAAACGCTGTCTTTTAAATACTTTGTAAAAAAAATAGTTTAAAAGAAGTAAGGAAGAGCTAAGTTCGGATGTAACTGAACATTTTATACTCTCGCAAAGTCAAATGGTACACTCGTTTGAGAAAAATTATGTTATTACTCATTGATCGACATTTTCTTCATAAAACTGGTTAGAATAACGAAAAGCATTATAAGTAGTGTATGGACGTTGAGGTTATTATTAACAGGATTTTATCAATTTTTGCCAATACCACATACTACTAACATGCCACAGACTAACATACCTAACATACCATCATCCAGTTCAGACGAATGTTCGAAAATCCTGATAATAGTTACATGGGGGCTAGGTAGAATGTTCACCCGATTTGATCCATTTTAGGCACATACCTTGTTATGAGTAAAAAACACTCTCTCATTTTCATTGAGATAACTCATATATTGATCGATATATGCGGTAAAAAGTCAATTATAGGCACAGGGGTCCACCTATTCAGTACCTAGGGGCTTGAACAGTTTTGGTTCGATTTAGACAATTTTTGATTCCAAGGTAGCATACTTTAAACGCATTATTCAAGCAAAGTTTTACCCCGATACAATGCTTGATTTGCATAGTGGAAAGTGAAAGAATCAGATGGAATTTAAAATGGTGTTATATAGGAAATAGGCGCGGCAGTATTCCGATTTCGCCAATTTTCGCACTGTAATATAGAAATATGAGAAAACTGTTATGTACCGAATTTGAAATCGGTTAATATAAAAAAATATATCCCTTTTTCCTTACTCTACGAATAAACTGTTAAAGTTAAACCTTTTTTGAGGGCTCTAGGCTGGCCTTATCCCTTAAGAAATTTTAAATTCTTAAAAATTGTATAATGTTTTAACAACAAAAATAACATTTGTATACTCTCGCAATATGCTGCTACAGAGTATAATAGTTTTGTTCACCTAACGGTTGTTTGTATCACATAAAACTAATCGAGTCAGATATATGGTTATGTATATAGAAATGATCAGGATGAAGAGACGAGTTGAAATCCGGGTGACTGTCTGTTCGTCCGCCTGTGCAAGCTGTAACTTAAGTAAAAATTGGGATGTCTTTATGAAACTTGGTACAAATGTTTCTTGGTATCGTAAAACGGTTGGAATTGTAGATGGCCGTAATCGGAACACTGCCACGCCCACAAAACGCCATTAATCAAAAACAAATAAATTGCCATAACTAAGCCCC
The DNA here is from genome assembly GCF_042242935.1 of Bactrocera oleae. Lineage (NCBI taxonomy): Eukaryota > Metazoa > Arthropoda > Insecta > Diptera > Tephritidae > Bactrocera > Bactrocera oleae. The sequence continues at coordinate 74,799,849 of NC_091538.1, forward strand.
ACAATAAGATACAAGACTGTTATTTGGTATATAAAATCACATTAGGGAGGAACATCTGCAGTTAATTTTTATTTTTAAATGGGCGTGGTCCCGCACCCTAATATGTTTAATGTGCATATCTCCTAAACTGCTAAAGCTATAACAACAAAGTTCACTGAGAATATATGTATTGAGCACTTCTGTCGACATTATGAAAGTGAAATCGGGTGACAAGCCCGCCCACTCCCCATATAACGGTACTGTTAAAAACAACTAAAAGCGCGATAAATGAAGCACTAAATACGCCAAAGACATTAAATTTTAGCTCTGGGATGGTATGAAATGACTTTAGAGGAACCGCGTTCAAAATTAGACAGTCTGCGTCGCACCGCCCACTTTTAGGCGAAAACCTATATCTTGGGATCTGCTCAACCGAATTTATTCAAATTTGGTATATAACATCCTTCCCAAATTTCTATGTTATGGTGGGGAAAATAGGCGAAGCCGGATTACAACCACGCCAATTTCCCAAACATACTTTGGTGGTTTGTGGACCCCAGTGCATATAGTCGATTTTTTACCGAAAATATCGGTCAGTGTGTAAGATATATAATTGAAATTCATATATTTCAACTTGCGAGAGTATAAAATGCTCGGTTACACCCGAGCTTAGAGCTTCCTTACTTGTTATTACCGTGATTTGTTGCTAGAAATAGATGAGCTTTTCTCATACATATCCCAAGGCTACCTATATCAAGTACAAAACGTGGTCTCCTAATTTCTACGGTTCTACGGGCAAAATCCAATTTTCGTGGATATCCTACCATACGTCAGTAGAAGCGGTGCTGAGCAGCGATGGTGGTGAGTGTTCATTTATATTGCGCTCTCATAAGATAGGTCATATCAGCTGGCTCGGTCTACGGTTTTGCGTCGGTGACTGTTTCTAGCTTCATGCTCTTGCTCATGTTTCAAAAGTTTTGAAAAAATACCCATACACTTTTTTATTCTATTGCAACATGTTGCTACAGAGTATAATAGTTTTGTTCACCTAAAACAAATCGAGATAGATATGAGATTAGATCAGGATGACGAGACGAGTTGCAGTCTGGGTGATTGTCTGTCCGTCCGTCCGTCTGTCCGTGTCGGACTATTGTCACGCCCAAAAAACAACATTAAACGAAAACTTTTAAAGTTCCATAACTACATAAGCCTTAAATTAGGATACATCAAACATCAATTAATCAGAATAAAACTTTGTACAAATTGAGCCTCAAGGTATTTCATCTTACGTCCAAAGACTGTCGAAATGGGTAAAAGCAGGTCAACACTTCCGTTAACCCCCATATACCTAAGATAGTAAATATGGTATTTTCGAACCTCCGGTTCACTTTATGCCTTATCTACCGCAGAAATAATCTTTTTCTAATAACAGTGTATCCTCTTTCCTTAAAAGAATGAAATCACGGCGATACTTTTCCTAGTTTAATATAAAGTTTTGCCAAAACCTGAAGGTGTTCCTCCGCCTTGGTTCCTTACAAGTTGCAAGAGTATGAAATATTCGGTTACACCCGCACTTAGCCCTTCCTTCTTTATTTTATTTGAATTCATAATGAGTACACACACACGAGCATGTGCTGTATGAGTATATCGAAATGCTGGCATATGAGCATGTGTATTTTTTTTTAAATTTTAAATTACAGTGGTCGTATAACGAATGGATGTTTTTATAGTACGAACGCAAAGAGTTTTAAGTATGCGATATTCCGAACGCTGCTATATTTTTATCTTAAACTTCGCATTCTTTAAAAAAAACCAATGTTTCGTTAAACCAACGTAGTTTAACTGTTGTACAACATCTGCAGAATATATAAATTATTTATATTTATATAAATTATTTTTCCAGTTTCCATTGACTTTGAATTAATCATAATTTAGTCAGTTTAAAATTCTTTTTGGAGGGTTGCTTCTATTTTGTTTGGTTTAGAAAGCTTAATGTCAAATAGAACGCGTTTATGATTGGAAAATAAACTAAAGATTTTGGACGATTCGACTAAGAGGGAGAGAGACTAAACGCTATATCCCCGAAATATGGAGTTCCAAAGTCGTCAGCTTGTACTATAAAAAACTAAATTTGAAATCGAGGAATATGTACGTTCAAAAACGCATCGCACGCAATCATTAAGGCCCTTAAACAAAGCGAGTTTCCTAGAATGAAGCAGGCCCAACTTCGAAACCATATCCCTATTAGTGATACCGTTTTAAAGACAATAGCGAAAAAGTTTCATTCTTAGTTCTAAGAAGGAAGTTTTTTTGCCAGTGATGGTTGGATGACTAGTTCGGAATACGACTTCTTAAAGAATGTGACGAAAAACTGTCATCTAACGCAAATAGTGTGGAGCCATTTATAGACAATCTAGAGAACGTAATAATAAAATAATAAACTTTCCCATGAAACAATTTTCAATGCAGATGAAAGCGATATTGAGTAAACATATGTTCTTCCAGAAGAAGCATTTGCAACAGGAAGAAAGAACACCAAAGAAAGGTCAACATTTTTAGCCTGCGCCAATGCTTCGGGAAGTAAGAAATTACCACTTTTGGTAATTGCAAAATCTCAAAACCCGAGACTTTGCAAAATCAATTTGCCTAGATGAACTTAAAATCGGCTTGGAGGAATACTTTACTATACTTTTTTTTACTAACAGATTTGCAAGAAATCGCAATATAAAAAATCTTGGAAATTGTTAAAAAAAAAAACGCGAATCGAAAAAAGTTTTTGGAAAAAATAAATAAAGTTTTAAAATTTATTATCGGTAATTAAATTATATACATACATATATATTTTAAATTGAAATTATTATTATTTGAAAAGATGGTTTTATTAAGGGTAAAAAAAATTATTCTGTACATAATTCTATATCTAATTCGATTAATTTTAGGTAGTAGCTATTTGGTGAATAAAACTACTACATTCTGTGCAACATTTTGTGGAGTATACAAATCTAGGTATGTAACTTCCGAACTGATTGAATTTCTAAATTTTTATGTTTGTTATACATAAACGGTTCCGCAATTAGAGCTGTTCGAACATGACCATTTGATCATTTATTCCATGTTATAATATTTTGAACTAAATACTAAAACGTCACTTTGATATCTCAACTGGAAGTATTTTTGTTCACCGTACTAATGAGAGATTGGTAGAATATGTGCCAAACTGTGATTTATGAGATTAAATTTTTTTTTTAGATAGTTTTGTTTACGCCAATATTGTAATGTTCACAAATGTATAGAGTTTATTTCTACAATAATACTCGTATCCTCCTAATAAAAAATGAACGCCTCTGGCGATATTCGTTTGGGGATTACTGCTTTTTATTGTATTTGCAATTAACGGAGCAAAGAGTTATAGTATAAATGTATGATCATAAAACCATAAATTAATAATGTATTGATACTTACCGTTTGTCCATTGCGGTAATCCATTCCATCGCCATTACTTTCGGCGTTTATATAAATTTATCTCGACTGTTGAGCAATGTTATTATTTCCGATATTACTTTTCGAATGATAGAAAATTTGTAAACTTGTACGATCAAATTACATATGTAAATCTACATGTTTTTTTTGGTGTTCATATATTACAATTTAGGGTGAGAATATCTTATATACTTTGTATACCAAAACTAGCATTGGCATTACATTATATTTTATACTCATATAGTCATAGTTTTATAAGTAATATTTGCCGGTATGTTAAAACCGTACCAGTTGTTACAGGAATTATTGTCGTTAGTATGTCTTTATTTGTTTTTGCGAGGTTTAGTGAAACTATTCAACACGTTCAGATAAAATGTCAATCTTTTTGTATAATTGATATCACTTTTTAAATGTGGACAATGGATTTGCGGATTTTCAGTAAATTTTTGATAATGTGTTATACACTTTATCTTTTGGAGCCGTAGAGTAGTTTCAACTGCAATAACGAGTAAAATAATAAAATCAAAGTTTTTAAAAGTATTTGAGATAACAAACTTAGACTGGGTTTGCTCTTTTGTACATAATAAACGGAATAAAAGTCAATTCTCAAAAGACGTATTATGTACGTTAATATATGTATACGTACAAATGAATGATAAGAATATAAGCATTCCAAAAATTCCTGTCGACAATGTCCCTGCACGTTTAGAATTACGTGTATAAAGCTTACAAATTCGGTCGGTATAATTGGATAAAGATTTTCGTCCCACTACACACACATATGTATATATATGTATATATATACATTAACATATAGACACATAGGTATATGTAAATATATGACGAGTGTACGCGCCTTAAAAATTCGCTACAATATCGCACTTCACTTGATCATAACTTTTTTAACGTTTCATGATACATGTGCACAAATGTATGTATATGCATAAAAAAACATTTGTTTAAAGTCAAATCATTGGATTTTTGAATTACCATTATTGTCACTACTCCCACAATTTTTTTATCTCTTATTTTATTGTAAATATTTACAGTATTTATTAGTTTAACTTTGGAGTATTAAAATGGTATCAATTATTAATATTAATATATACATTTACCGAAAGTTCTTCACTAACTGAACTTATACATCCCGTATTTTTACTTTTACACCACAAAAGTTGGGCACATCAAGCCATTCAACACACAATTACATTTCAGAACTCACCGCAGTCGTATGCAGCTCATATTACAGATTATAAATTCACTGTAAAGGCTCTGAGGTATTTGCGTCACTTAATTATTTAAGAATCATTAATTTGTGTTTGCCTCAAAAACGGTTTTGTTCAATTACATATGTACGCAATAATGTAAATGTACATGCATATGTAATTATTTTAGTTCCCGAATTGCTGTTTGGCACTTGGTTAATTTTTGTATTTGTTCAGATAGTGATTTACCGTGGGAAGTTCCAACTTGATTGTCAGTTATTTCGCAACTGTTGCCATATACCCTTTGAGCTATTGCTCTTCACCATACTCTTTAGAGCTTTTAAAAACATCCCTTAACGAGAAGTGTATTAGGTAAAGTACACTGTCAAATAGGATGATGAAGACTGAAAACTGTTTTATTCACAATGTATGACATACATATGTATTAACAAAATATACAATTTACAGTCTAATCCATTTTATATACATACATGCATAATGTGGGTCTAGTGGTCATCGCAGTTCTATTTGTAATGCCCATTGTGTTTCCTCAAAATTTGAGCAACCTTCGAACGACTGAGGGATTTGTGCCAGAGCTTTTTCTACTCTTGCAACATGTTGCGATAATTTTGTTCACCTAAAGCTTGCTAGTAATACTTATAACTAATCAAGAAATATATATACAACTAATCTAAGATATATCCATATGTAGATAGATACAGATATATCTGTATGTACATTTATCAAAATAATGAGCGTGGTACCGCTTTCTTTACTGTGAAATCTCATCTCTAATTCCTTATGTTACAGTTTGAAAATGAGCATAATCGGACTAACACCATGATACTTTCCATAAAACAAAATTTCAAATTCCATCTTATTCTTTCTCTGTACGATATACATACGAGGTGTGTTCAAACGAAAAGGTGAATTTTGAATTTTTTTGAAAAGTACGTAACACATGGGCTGAAAATGATCGGGCCTCACACATAGATGGCGGTAGTTTTATTGAATTCACCTCATTTTCAGTTAGTACTAACCTTCAAAAGACAGCTGTTAAAATTTCATGACATTCTATCCATTAGTTTCGAGTATTATTGTGCTAAGGGTGACAATTTCGTGTTTTAATTTTACACTGACGCTACTTACTGCTACAACGCTTTTTCCAAACCTCGAAGCACTTCTGAAATGCGCTTTTCGGTATGGCCATCAGCTCTTTCTTCGATTCTGACATGATCTCATCAATTGTGGCAAAACGCTTTCCTTTCATTGGTTTCTTCAGTTTTGGGAATAGGAAAAGTCGCAGGGTACCAAATTTGGTGAATACGTTGGTTGTGGCATGATTATGGTTTTGTTTTTATCCAAAAACCACGAATAAGCGTTCATGTGCGTTCAAAACATTCGTGAAAATTGAATGATATGAGCCGATTGATATGCCAACATCCTCTGCAACTTCAATAATAGTGATTGGACGACTTTCAAGAACAATTTTTTTCACTGTTTCGGTGTTTTCTTCGCTTGTTGACGTGGTCGCACCTCCAGGATGCTCATCGTCATCAACATCTTCTCGGCCTTCTGTAAAGCGCTTGTACCACTTATAAACACTTTTTCCAGACAAAGTGGACTCACCGAATGCCACACTTTATTCCATTTTTAACGCAAATTTTAATACATATTCTTTAATCAATTTCTTTTAAAAGTTAAAAATAGAAGAGCAGACAAAAACGTGACTAACCTTTTCTGTTGTCAAAAACAAACTACCAGGATATGGAAATATAGTACGGTTTTAACTTTGGTTCTTTTACACGTCGCCGTTGACTGCACAACCCCAATTATTATAATCTTTTAAAAAGTCAAGAAAAACGCTTCTTGCAACAACTTCAACCAACATACTGAATAAACTAAATTTTCTTCCTTTGTTTTGAGTTTATATTGCATACATTTAATATATACATATGTATATATAATATGTAAAAAATATTATATCTCAACCAAAAATATTAAGATTGGCATCATTTTATTCGATAATATAAATTATAGCTATTGGAACCTAGTACTGTACCTTCTCACAGCACTAATATGATGAATATAGTAGTGAGTTAAGATGCTTTTAATATAAATGTATCGCACATAAAACAAAATCTAGTTATGAAATTACATGAGTCTATCATCTATAGTGTAAATTATTAAGATGCTAAATATGAATTACACAATTCACAATTTCGTTGAACAACGAATGAATTCATATGCAACATTTGTTAATACATAAAAAGTTGTCTAAGCCCCCGAAATGTTTCCCCGCTTTATTTTTATTTTTATTGATAAAAATTTTTAACATGCTCTCGACAAGTTAGCGCTTTTGTCAAGTCAAGTGGATCCGTCCGAGTCAAGTTAAATATTTAGTGTAAAATAAAAAACGTTTGACATAAATATATGAACTTACGAAGATGTGGTAATTTTGGTGAAAAAGTAGAATTGTCTGTGGTGCTGCTTGTATAGCAGACTTCTTTATTGCAATGTGAAATATTTTGCCTAAGTTCAAATCCTATCAGATATTTTTTTATACTCTTTTTTTATTTTTATATTCCTTTTTTATTAAATGATATTTTAATTCTATTTTCATATTATTTCCCTCATTATTTATATTTTCTTGTCGGAAGTCAATTACTTTCATTTTTATTATTTCAATTTTTGTTTATGCGCATATCAAAGAACATCTGCGCATATGTATGTATATACATTTTGCTTATAGAGTGGTGTAGTTCGTTGCGTAAATTGACAGCTGTGGTGACATTTTATTTTCGAACTTGCGCGTTTTCGATGTTCCTTCTTAGCAATTAACATTTTAGTACTGCTAACATTTGCTCCTTCTCTACTCATCAACATTCTCTGGTACAACTTTCCTCGCTTTAGATGGCGTTCACATGGAATTCTTATGTCGCTCATTATCGACAAATTCTCTTTTGGTGTCGCTCTGTGCTTTCACACGAGCGAAAAGCGTTCAGCAACTCGAGTCGAGTTTTTCTGTCATTACTTTTCATAAAACTTATAAAAAAAATTAATCCACGTTCTCTGACTTCGTTTCTTAAGTATTATCAAATATATGGTAATACCACTGCAACCATCAGATATTAAAGATATTTAACTTGGTAGCACAGGTACATGCGATGCTCTGCTTCTGTTAGCAGCACAGACATTCAGTCACCGCTCTCTGCTTCTGCCTGTGTTTTACAAACAAGTAGGTATTTTTGTTCGCATTTAAAAATATTTGTGAACACCACTTTGAGCATATTGATTACCCGTTGTAAACCATGGCTCTCGTTAACGAAGCGCGTATTGCATTGAACCGTATAGGAGTGATTTCTGGGCGCCAACAGGTAACGTAAAAAGCTGCACCTCCAACCCGGAGATTTAGCTATATGTAGTTTTCGACTACGTACAGTAAAAATATTACTCGATAGAAATTTTATCATTACATAATACAAAAATAATTTCATTGGTTGGAAGCTATAATACAAATATACTTGCTTGAAATTTGGTGTTCCAAAAAGTATACAATTCCAAAGTTATATGATTGATTTATGTTATATAAAAAGACAAAAAATTGCGAAACTTTTTATTTACCCGTCTCACACGTTCATATAAGCAATACTATAGATCATATTTGTGACAATCATATTACTTCTATAAGTGGTAAATAAATATACTATTTCATCATAAAATATGTAAACATGTATGTATGTATGACTATAGCTTAGATCACTCACTACGGGCAAATATTTGGCCCAGCAAGTGGAACCCCAGGAGATAAAGACACCGCAAATCAAAACTTTTCAAATCTACCGATGGAATCCAGACAATGCTGGAGAAAAACCATACATGCAGACGTATGAAGTGAATCTCCGTGAATGCGGTCCCATGGTCTTAGATGCTTTAATAAAAATTAAGAATGAGGTAGATCCAACATTAACTTTCCGTCGTTCATGTCGGGAAGGAATTTGCGGATCATGTGCTATGAATATCGGCGGTACAAATACTCTGGCATGTATTAGGTGAGTAGCTCAAAGTATATAGAATAAATAAAATATTTAATGTTTTTTTTTAGCAAAATTGACACAAATCTTTCAAAACCGCTTAAAGTTTATCCCCTTCCACACATGTATGTGGTTCGCGATTTGGTGCCTGACTTAAATAATTTTTATGAACAGTACCGTTCAATTCAACCTTGGTTACAAAGAAAGTAAGTTTATTTAGCTATGTATAAACTAGTTTATATATCACATATTTGTTATAGGAATGAGGTAGCAGAATCAAAGGGTAAAGCGCAATATTTGCAATCTGTGGAAGATCGTTCCAAACTTGACGGTTTGTATGAATGCATTCTTTGTGCTTGTTGCTCCACTTCGTGTCCATCATATTGGTGGAATGGAGACAAGTATTTAGGTCCAGCTGTATTGATGCAAGCTTATCGTTGGATTATTGATTCTCGAGATGAAAATACTACGGAACGTTTGAGTAAGCTTAAAGATCCCTTCAGTGTATATAGATGTCATACAATAATGAATTGTACACGTACTTGCCCTAAAAATTTGAATCCTGGTCGGGCAATCGCCGAAATAAAAAAATTGCTGTCTGGCATGGCAAGCAAGCCAGCACCAAAGCTAGACACAGCGGCTCTACATAAATAAATTGAGAGTAGCACTGCTAATACATACTTAGTTATAATTATTCAAAGATAATCATATATGCAGCTTTGAGGAAATTTTTAGTCGATTTATCACTTGAGCTTATTTTCCAATTTAAGGTTTGTTCTGTATTGAAGGCATAATTAATCGAAAAAGTACTTATTCATAGATAATTTTTTAGAAATGTCTATAATACTCTGAAATGTAATGTCGAAGGAAATCTTAAGTTGTGTACGTAAAATAAAGAACGATATAATTGGTTTTATATAAATTGTTATATTGTAGTGGGTATAAGAATTGGGGGAAAATGTAAATATACATGTAGGCATCTATATACATTTGTATGTATGCACATACCATAAGCTTTTATAAATATATAGAATAGATTATTCTAAAACCGTTTTGGTTTCTAAAAAAAAATTAAATGGAATAAATATTTATAATAAAGTACATTTTAATTTTTGCATAAGGGTAAATTTGCCAAAACTATGAATGTACTAATTATATTCATATACAATTTTAAAAAGCCAGTCAAACTTGACGTCGGTGGAAAGATTTAAAGACTTGGCAGCCCTTTTAATATATAACAGTATTGTCAATTCCAATAAACTTAATTACCGATACCGTTGAAAAATTCTTTTAGTTTGTTCCTTAGTGCTGAAATAAGTTTAGCGAAAAATTAACTAAAAAAAGTTTTATAGCAATATGTTATCAGTTGCAGAGATAATAAACTTATTAAACAGTATTCCAGTTGGTTACAAATCACCAGAGGATAACTGTTTTAATGCCGGCAATCAAACGTACATACCAGAATACAAAAAACTTGGAGTCATAACTGTTGCTAATGAATTACAAGAAGATTTGCCTGAGACGGACAAAAACGATTTATTTTGTGATATGCCTGGATGTCAAGTTGCTTTCAAAAACGCCGCTTCTTACCAGTCTCATTTTTACAATGAACATCGATATATATGTTCTGTTTGCCGTCGTTGTTTGCCTACAGCGCATTTGCTGGATTTGCATATTTTAGAGTGTCACGATTCCTATTTTATTATTCGCGCAAAACGTGGAGAAGCTATGTATTCATGTTTTTTGGGAGAATGTAAAGTAAAAATTCTTACACCAAAGCAACGTAGAGAACACTGCATCAGCAAACACAAATTCCCCTCTAATTATAGGTTTGAACAATTATGCGGCAAACCGTATAAAAGACATACGAAAAAACCATCCAAAAGTGTCGAAGAAGTCGATGTCATGGACGTTGTTGACGATATTCCTAGCTTGAATTAATAAGTTTCCTTTCATCATCCAAAATAAAAAAACCTTGGATCACTAAAGTAAAAAAGGCCAAGTAGTTATTTAAAATTTATTCATTTATTCCAAGATCAATTTTTTTTAATAAATATATTGAAATCTGCTGTGTATTTAAGAATATTTTTATTTTGTCTTCGCTATACTTCTAAAATAAAAGATAATGATCAAACATTTAGTCTCATGTAATTTAAATAAGTTCTTACTTGTTAGAGTTGGCTGAGATATAGTGGTAAGCTACTACTAACAGGAATAGGAAAACACCCAAAACATTGGAAAATATAGCCAGTTGCACGTCGCTAATCATTTTGCACAGTTATTTCCTTCACAAACTGCAAGCAAAATAAATATTCGTAATGACGTTTAAAATATGAGCAAGAATGACACGTCACACTACAAAAAGAAAATTTGTTGCAAATAAAGTACTAGTATGAAAACAGAAACATTTCACATCAGAGATAAATCCCTGTTTCACATCATAACTTTCAACAAAAAAATAAGAGTCATCTATAGCAAATATACCGCTTTTAAGGAAATTTTCTAAATCTAATCAACAAAAACCTTAATATTCAAGAGCCCAACGGCGTAATGTTTTATAATTGTGATGAGAACGTCGACTTTAATTACACTTTCTGAATTTCTATATCGATACCCGCGTAAGTTTCAACGCTAAGCTAATCGAAAGCAAATACCAAGAATTTCGACGATCTAAAACGATCTAAATGATAGAGGCAACCCTTTTGCTATTGTGTATATAAGTCGAATTCTAGAAAAAATGTAGTTATGATTTAAAGCTATTTGTGCACTATTTATTATGAAATAAAGTTGTAGAAACTATTTTGTGATGTGTACACTTAACTTTATTTCTAATTCAAACAACTTAACACTTATTACTCGTTATTCGATTTTACAACTTATTGCTTATAAGTATAGCATTAGTTTGGGACTTTTATTTAAAAATCTAATTATCGAATTCAAGAGTGGGTTAGAAGGTAGACGATTTATCGAGAAATCCGTTACAATTTGTAGAATTACACATAAAATTGTTATAATTTTTGACATTTAAATACAAATATTTCAAAAATAATAAGTTTGAACGGTTATATACATATGCATATACGTATATTATAAAACCTGCTCTAACAGCCCACATTCATTTTAACGCATTCTGTCTCAGTTATTTAATCGGTGAATTCACCGAGAGTATTTCCTGAACTGCATTAATAAATGCTAAAAGCTATACGTAAGAAACGGATGAACGATTACACATACACAAGACTTTCGAAATTTTCTGGTAGCGCTGTTGGGTAATTAACTGGTGATTTAGCCGATAGTCGCAGGGTAGTTATCATTGATAAGGCTCTCTGATTGAAACATTATCTATACACATATGTGCATGTATATTCTGTTTTCCTAAATGCCGCCTTATTTATGATTTTGAATCCCACACACAAAACTTTTTTTAATTCGTATGAACAGATGTTAAGCTTGCAATTTACATATCCTACCCTGCAATAGCCTATCAGGTTTATAGTTTTGATGATTATGGTCAAACTTTGGTAGTATGCTGTCTGCTCGGGATAACATTATCAAGATAACAACAATTGCTGTATATAGTAATGGTAAGTTATCAGCTGTTATTCAATGAATAGTGTTGTAATTGTGTGGACAGAACGTGCTTAAAACTCAGCAACATACTTGCAATTGTCAAATGAACTTATAAATTATGCTATTATTCTGTCCGACTTGCGGTAATATATTAATGGTCGAACAAGATACAACAGGACACCGCTTTACTTGTAGTACGTGCCCATATATTTGTAATATCAAGCGAAAAACTTCAACACGAACATTTCCACGTCTTAAGGTGAGTCAATTTTGAAAATCGCTGTTTACGGTATATTTATCTTATTTTCATAAATCTGCGTTAATTTATAGGAAGTTGATCATGTTATGGGTGGAGCAGCAGCTTGGGAGAATGTAGATTCAACTGGAGTCGAGTGTCCCGTTTGTTCTCATAAAAAAGCTTATTTTATGCAAATGCAAACTCGCTCTGCCGATGAACCTATGACAACATTTTACAAGTGTTGCAATCAACTTTGTGGCCACAATTGGCGTGATTAAATAGTCGATTTATGTATTAATCCAATTTGCATATGCTCTCATAATACATTGGAATGAATACAAGAATATCAACGTTTCTGAGAGTTTTCTATCATCATAATTATAAACACGATTTTTCCACGTTCACAAAAATGTTACAACCTCCAGGGAAGAAAATATACAAAGTTCAAGATTTACAAGCGTTGCACATAGCGGTTGAATGTATCTTAGATGGAGCAGTAATTGGCTTGCCCACAGATACTGTGTATGGATTAGCATGCAATGCGAATAATGAAAAGGCCATTCAAAGACTGTACAATATAAAGGGACGCGATTGTTATAAGCCAGTAGCTATATGTGTGAAAAATGTGGAGGCCTTTCGGCAGTACGGAATCGCAGATCATTTAAAGGACTCATTACTTCAACGTCTGCTTCCGGGCCCAATTACAATAATCATCGAACGTTCAAAGCATCTTACTAATCGTTTTTTAAATCCCAACACAACAAAAATTGGTATACGCATTCCGAAGTTTACTTTTATACATCAGTTATGTTCATTATTTGATGAACAACCACTTGCATTAACTAGTGCTAACCGATCCGCCGGACGTAGTAGTTTAAATATAAATGAATTCGAATCCTTGTGGCCTAAACTTGGTGGAATATTTGACGCAGGTCCCATAGGTTTAACTGATGATCGGCGTTCAGGATCCACTGTAGTTGATTTATCTCAACCAGGTGTGTACGCAATAATTAGAGAAGGCGTAGCCCTTAAAAGTACTGTAGATATTCTACATGAATTTAACATAAAACCAAATAAAATATATTAAATAAAATGCATTCTGGAAAAATACAAAATTAGAAAATTTGCAAGGATTTTAATTGATAATTATACGTACATCAAAAGGTGTAAATACATCACCAATTACTTTTATAAACCCTCAAAAATTAACTTCAAAATTTTAACTGTTCTGCAAACATACGCACACACATGACAGTTTTTTCCAATTTATAACATTCGAACTGTAGTTTAATTTTATATACATATAACACTTTCAGGATTCTTAATTAAATCTGATATAACGCTGAAAATGGGTGCGAAAGTACCTTGGGCTTCACAGCCCTAATTAATGTTATTATTGACTGTAATAACTTGCTGACTTAGCTATTTGGATGGGTCTACGACGTCGAGGTAACTCAGTTTGTAGTCGACGCCAGCGTTCTGGAGGCCAAACAATGTATGTCGCTCGAGCTGTTAATAAGCCCTGCGCTACAGGCCCGAAAGTGTTACTATCCAGCGAATGGCCAGTGTGGTCCCCTTCAACCCAACAATGACCCTCTGGGATGCGCACTATTTCATGTTTGTAACCCAGAGTAGAAACGACATCACCCTGTAGTCCAACTATACGTTTTATTATCTTTTGTGCGGGGTCCTTTGGAGAAATAAGTGAAACGATATCGCCACGTTCCACGTTGCATGTACGCACAGCCCAGCGAGATAGAAAAACGTAATCTGTTTGGTTGGCATCTGGGTTAAGAGCTGGTTGCATAGATATTCCTAAAATATTTTAGAAAAAGAAATTTATTTACAACGAATATTTAAGAAAATATGTAAATATTTACCATCCACTCGAGCGACATAGCCAACACAATCCAGAAACGTTATACCAATGGGAATCCCTAGCAGTACAGATTTTACAAATTTTCGAAAGGCCATTAAACAAAACGTCTGCGAAAATTAGCAGCGCTTCTTACACACTTATTATTGGTATGCTAATATGTTTTTTGTCTATATAAAATATACATATATAAAGAGTATTTTTATTTGATTTTGTAATAATTTCAAAGTGGAGCTAAGAGCTCCATTTTTTTTCGACTATAAACGTAGAAATATGTATGTATATATTCTTATCTAAGAAAAGTTCTGTTTGTTTCATTCACCCATGTTTTTAAAATGTCATTTAATAATTGCACAGCATTGGTAATGGTTCGTATAATTCTCAGAAATGTCTAACGTTTCATTATGTATAATAATTATTATTAACGCTTTGTATAATTAAACTATTTTAAATCCAGAAAATGTTTTGTTTATTTCAAAACAAACATTAAAATAATGATACCGGATAATTAGTTTCAATTAATAGCAGAAAAATTGTGTTACCCTGTATACCTGTTTCATTTCCACTATTTCACTGGGGCAAAATAAAAATTAGTGTTACAGGTTTATTGTAATTACACGTAAATTAAACAATTTCGTTTCTATTATTCGTATTTATTCATAAAGTAATATATCCAAAAACGTTTCTTAATTCAAAATTGGCAAGGAATTTTACACATATTTATTAGATTACTTCTTTATGAATGCGAGAGATTTCTACAGTAGTAGACACAAGTTTTATTTACATATTTCATGTTTTAACGTAAGTGAGTGAATATACATATAGCTGTGCAATGCGTAGGCAACGGTAAGATCGCATATATTTGATTGAAGTATAAATTCAATGAATCAAATGTTTAATAGGAGAGTGAATCTATCACCTGGTTTTTATAATGATGCGTTTCATTCTGCCGACATGTCATATGCACCAATAAATAAAGATTTGGATGATGAGAAAATCCCTGTTGAAATGGAGAGGCTGCCACGCATTACCAGCCTAGAAAATGGACAATTACATAGTTTTGAAAATACTATTGAGGCTAAAGTGGAAGTAGGCGATTCTTTGCAAGCATTGGCTTTACGATTTCGTTCCACAGTGAGTCATTGGGAAAATTTTAATGCAAGTAATACATATATTATAAAATTGCAACAGGTTGCAGACATAAAACGACTCAATAAGATTGATAAGGATAACGAAATTTATGCGAGGAAGTTTGTAAAAATTCCTGTAACGCCACATTCGATATTATTGGAAACATTACCAACAGTACACAAAAGTGGGAGTAATAGTCCGTCTCAAAGTGAACATGAATCCTTCGAAACAAACATTATGAGAAACCCTTTAAAGGATGCAAACCTTATGTTGGGCGAAAAACTGATGATAGCTTCTGTAAATGCTGCTGGTAATATTAATATCGAAACTATTGACTCTAATAATTCGGTTTTGGCCTCTACGTTGGGAAGCAAAGACAGTGTCTGCTTGAAAAAAAGTAAGTACGAATATGCCAAAACTAAAACGATATCTATCGGTGGAATAAATTTTTAAATACGAATTTTGTATATATACATTTGCAATTCACAATCATTATTATTAATTATCTTTATGAAGTATACATTTTTCCGAGTGAACATTTTATTTCTGCACAAATGGAAAATTTTTGATACTAAATATACTCGAGTCTTTTTTATGGTCAGCCTGTATGTTTCATTCTCATTTGTTTATTATTTCTACATTAATTGTCATTGTTCCACGAAATGTGTTGACAGCTCAAGTTTTTAATTTGTATAGTCATTGCTGCGCAAAGTTAAATAGATTTTCTTAAAAGAGTTGAAAAATAGGATTGAAAATGCCGGATTATTTGGGAGATGATCAACGCAAAGTGAAATCGGAAGAGCTAGAGGAGAAAGAAATAAAGTCTTTGGATGAAGGTGACATTGAGCTACTGAAGACCTATGGCCAGAGCCAATATCATAGGGCTATTAAAAGTATTGAGGAAGACATCCAGAAAGCTGTAAAACAAGTAAATGAACTTACTGGGATTAAAGAAAGTGATACTGGGTTGGCACCACCAGCTCTCTGGGATTTAGCAGCGGATAAGCAGATACTTCAAAATGAACAACCTCTGCAGGTTGCTCGTTGCACAAAAATTATTAATGCCGATTCGGATGATCCAAAGTATATTATAAATGTAAAACAATTTGCAAAATTTGTTGTAGATCTGGCTGATTCTGTTGCGCCAACAGATATTGAGGAAGGCATGAGAGTCGGAGTTGATCGTAATAAATACCAGATTCATATTCCATTGCCTCCAAAGATTGATCCTACTGTCACAATGATGCAGGTAGAGGATAAGCCCGATGTCACGTACAGCGATGTAGGAGGTTGCAAGGAACAGATTGAAAAATTGCGTGAGGTAGTAGAGACTCCTCTTTTACATCCTGAAAAATTTGTAAATCTAGGTATTGAGCCGCCAAAAGGTGTATTGTTATTTGGACCACCTGGAACTGGTAAAACTTTATGTGCTCGTGCCGTGGCCAATCGTACAGATGCTTGTTTCATTCGTGTGATTGGTTCAGAGCTGGTACAGAAATATGTGGGCGAAGGCGCTCGAATGGTACGAGAACTTTTCGAAATGGCGAGGTCGAAAAAGGCCTGTCTTATTTTCTTTGATGAAATTGATGCGATCGGTGGGGCTCGATTTGATGATGGTGCGGGTGGCGACAATGAAGTGCAACGAACTATGCTCGAGTTGATTAATCAGTTGGATGGTTTCGATCCCCGCGGAAATATTAAAGTCCTTATGGCTACTAATAGGCCAGATACTCTTGATCCGGCATTAATGCGTCCGGGACGTTTAGATCGTAAAGTGGAATTTGGGCTACCTGATTTGGAGGGACGGACCCATATATTTAAGATTCACGCCCGATCAATGTCTGTAGAAAGGGATATTCGATTTGAATTACTTGCTCGGCTTTGTCCGAATTCCACGGGTGCTGAAATCCGTTCAGTATGTACTGAAGCAGGAATGTTCGCCATACGTGCTCGTCGTAAAGTTGCAACAGAAAAAGATTTCTTAGAAGCAGTCAATAAAGTCATTAAGAGCTACGCTAAATTCAGCGCCACCCCACGTTATATGACATATAATTAAACATAATTTTTTGATATAGTATATGTTTCAATGAGACGTTTTCATTGCAAAAAATATTTAAAATAAATAAAACAAAAATATTAAAAACTAACAATAATTTGTTTGAGGTTATCTAATCATACAAATTAGGTACAGGTATTGTTTAATTTACTTCAGGACAAACTTATACATACCTATATACTGTTTACATATATCCCTAGATCGTACATTTTGCAGGTGCATAGTATTTCCACGGGGAATTTGTGATCTCTTAAGCAAATTCAATTGGTATTAACCTATTACTTAACGATCCAAACAAGGTTAGATCCTCGTAAATCAAATGGTTGTTGTTGTTGTAATGGTTATCTAATACCCGCTTGGGTGGTAAGGTTCAGTTTGATTGTCGTCGAAGTTATCTAACGGGATGCCCAAGGAAGCTGTTTCGAAGGGCTCGGACCATAGCGAGAAAGGTGTTAGATGAGTGGGGTACGTTGGGCTTGAAAAGAGGTGGTTAGTGTCATACGGAGACTCATTGCTACGCAGGACATATATTTGCTATGTCGGAGTCAATACTGGATAAGTAGAAGTTTAACCTGCTACAAATATGTATAACGAAGTTGCGCAAGTGTCACTTCAAACGTTTCACATGATTCTTGCAAAGATTTTATTCATTCGATTCTATGCCTAATTATGAACATTAAGCAAGATTCTAAATTAATCAAATCTTACGAGGAGGAGGTGTTCCACCCCAAATTAAAGTTTTATAATCTGTGATTCTGCTGTTATACATATATTCTGCTGAAATCACTGAAAAGACTTTATATTCCTGCTGTAATACTTCTTGTACAAACCACAATAGAAATTATGTATAAACTTTCATTATATAATTATTTTCATAGTTTAATTGATTTCATTAAATAAATGGCATCCTTCGTTGGGGGATCTAAACTATTCCATTAAACATTAACCATACATTTACTTGTATATATGTACCATATTGTTACATGTGCGCTGAATAGTTCGTATCGATTTAATGAAAACAAAATTTTTTAAATCTAAATGAATCAAAATTTTAGAGCATAGGGCTTTCATCAAGTCACTTTATGATATTAGCAGCGCTTTGAAACTTGAAATTCCCTTTTTAAATTTTTTTTATTTTCCAAAAATTATGTTACTCAAAATGTTTCATCTCACTAACCAATTGCCTCACACTTTAGAAATTTATACACGTGTCTTGAAGTTTGAGTCTAACTGTAAAATGTACATATGTATGTGCTTAATTCTAGTGGTCTAGTCTAAAAATAATACGAACTTTTCAGCTTGTTAGGTGACCTGGTTGTATGTACAAGCAACCATCAATGATGTTGGAATATATTACTATTAGTTGTTGAGAAAATTAGTTTAGTTGCTTTATGTAATATTAAAATAAATGTATTTTTTCTAGAAACAAATTCTACCAATGATTCCACGGCATTATTAGAGGATTTTCTTGATAATGATTTTGCGGATACATATGTGCGACCTATACGAGGACCCGCAATAAGTGCTCTACATTGGTCTGGTTCTGATGGCGATATGACTTGGGTATGCTTGTTTGTTGTAATCTTGGCTTTATGCTTTGCCATACCATTGATTGTTGTGATATTTTGGACCCATCCACACAGCAGCGGAAACAACAATACAACAACAGTTAACTGACGTGGTGGGTTGGCCGCGAATGAAAAATATCTTTACCGGTATATTTACCTTATAATTTATTTATAAATGAAGGGACAGATTTCGTAAAAATTTTAATGTCTAAAAATGACATATGTATATATGAAAATCCTTGGTAAAAGGAATCTTTTGCACATATTAAAATTAGGTTCTTAATGAAAATCGCAAACATTATAATAGGTAAAATAACTAGTGTAACAAACATAAATAAATAGCAATATAAGAAGAAAAAATGGTTAATTTACTGCAAAGTGCCTTCATCGTTTTTCAGTCTAAAGATGTGTATGTACTTGTTTATATAAAAATTTTTGTTTTTTAATAAAATTTTACAAGATAAATTTAAACTTTTTATTACAGATATCGTTAGTTAGATTATGCGAAACCCTTTTGTAAATAATAACACATACATACAAATACAGTTACGTACATATGCATTATAATTAGGGGCCTGTCTATTGTGAGTAGCTTTAGTTTTTTTAATAAGAATTTTAATTATAACATTTATACCATTGGCTCGTAAAGTCTCATAAAAAAGTGAAATAAACAAGAATTTGAAAAAAAAACTTAAAATTTTTTGTGTATAAGTACAAAACAGTTGACAAAAGTATGCTGTTTATTATTATTACATTATATTTAAGTTCTTGTTTTGCTTATTAAATATTATTGTTATTAGTTCCCAAAGTTGATACAATTAGCAAATAAATTAATACTTATATTGGATTTCATTGGCCTAGCTCATCAAATATATTATATATACTACAAGTAAGGAAGGGCTAAGTTCGAATGTAACCGAACATTTTATACTCTCGCAAAGTCAAATGGTATACTCGTTTTAGATTTCTTTGTGGATCTTGCCGCCTTGTTCTATGTTGACCGATCCGTTCCCACGACAGTCGGGTCTACGTAACCGGAACGGACCCGGGTTTATTCCGGCCAAGGATTGTCAACTCGGCAGAATTCTGCCGCTACAACAACAACAACATGTTGACCGATGTTTTTGTTAAAAAGTCAACTATAGGCTGGGGCACTGGGGTCCACATATTCTGTATCTAGGGGCTTGAACAGTTTTGGTTCAATATAGATAATTTTGGTCACAAGGTGGCATACTTTAAACGTATTATTCACGCAAAGTTTTACCCCGATACAATCATTGTTGCGTGATTTGCTTAATGGAAAGTGAAAGAATTAGATGGAGTTTAAAATGGTGTTGTATGAGAAATAGGCGTGGTTGTAGTCCGATCGCACACTTTCGCACTATAACATAGAAATATGAGAAGAATGTAATGTATCGAATTTGGTTGAAATCGGTTAAGCAGATCCCAAGATATGAGTTTTCACCTAAAAGTGTGTGGTGCTACCCCCAGGATGATCAGGATGAGGTGCAAACTAGGTGCAATTCGCACAGTCGTAGAGGCTAGTGTCGTAGTTGTATGTTGGAACCACATAACGTGTGGTCCACTCCCTATGTATCTTATGGTCTTAAGATAGCTCCATCCTTCAATGTATGTAAGTCATAAAGATACCAAATTTTTAAAAAATTTAAATTGAATGAATTTCCCGGGTTTTGGTTCTTGCAAGTTGCAAGAGTATAAAATGTTCGGTTACACCCGAACTTAGCCTTTCCTTATTTTCTTCGTCAGTTTTTGAGATATCCGAATGAAATTTAATTGTAGGTGTATTTTGACATTCTAATGATAATTTGTGTGAATCTATATAAGATATCTTCCATACAACCGATTATTTAGTTATTTTATTTACCGGCTGCCTGCCTGGAAGCTGAGAACACGTAATTTTGCAGAACTGTTCTCTAATGCATACTTAACAATGACAGTGAAAATAAACAAAATTGGACAACTATATCACATATCTCCTATACAACCAATTATTTATATTTTATCCAGTATAATGCCTTCAATTAAAAAGCTAAGAGCTCGAAAGCTTTGCAGAATAGTCCTCTAATATATACTTAGCAATGACAATGAAAATAAAAAAAAATCGGAAGATTAGAGCTTATAGCTGTCATGCAAACTAAACGATCGGAATTAAGTGCTTATAACTCTTTCATTTAAAGAGATAGCCCCAAGAAATTTGGCACGAGTTATTGTCTAAAGCAATAATGTAATCTCTGAAGAAATCAGATCGGATCACTATAGCATATAGCTGCCGCACAATCTGAATAATCGAAATCGTGTTAGTTACTCTACTTATAAGTAAAGAACGGCGAAACCGATTTGGCTGAAAATTAGTGTACGGACATAGATTACTTTTATCTTTTTATATTAAAAGTCGAAACAATTTATAAATAAAAAACTGATATTTTAAATCATAAGCATTTGTTCAAAATTCATATAAGAATCGTTTGAATATTTTATTTCTTCAAAAAAATATAATAACAACACATACTTGTACATAGCTACTGCAAGAGTACAGACATTGTTGTATACATACATATTGTGTTAATGTATCATACTAATGGTTGTTACTGAGCAAGGCGGTTTGTTTTTTCTTGGACATACCATGTGGAACCGGCAAGGCATTTATAATATCACAACAGAAAACCGCATTAGCAGTAACATTGTCAGGTATTGCGGCGACTTTGCTCGATGATGGAAGAACTGCAACCAAATACGCAATGCATTACTTGGATAATAACTGGCTCAGTAATCGGATAGACCAGTTGTTACCAAGCGATCTGATGTATTTAGAATCAATCGCTACTGTTGATGAAAATGAAAACGTTAATTTTCAAATTGTAATTCAAAAATCTCATGATGTAGCAGGAATGCCATCACATATGGTTCGGTTGAAAATTGGTTCACCTATTATTCTTCAGGAAACCGCATTAATATTGAATCCACCTTTAGTATGCAACTGTACACGTTTGGTAATCAAAAAGATCACAGGAAGTGGTACTGTTACCACATATTCCTATAATTCCCCATTGCCGTATGGGAAAACCATCGAATCTATTAAAGATCAACCAAGAATAGTAGCCAATAATGAGCTGAATTAAATTAAATTTAAAACCGTTTGTTATTAAAAACTATAACTATATATAAAATTGTTAAAAATTAAGAATGATCTACTCTAGCAACTTTGAAAATTACTTATTTGTTACAAACTAGAAAATAAAATACAAAAAAAAAAAAAAACAAAATCAACATGTCGATATGTGCTTAATAGCCAAGAAAATTTCAATCAATAATTTTCAAACTATGAAGTCATGTTCAAATTTGAACCCTATGGATTTTTATACCGCCTATAACATTTTCGTCTAAATTTATAAGTACCATTTTACTGTATTGAATAGTTTATAATAATATAATTTAATGCATACCTTAGTCGCATGCTTGGTCAGGGTCTTCTAGTGTACATAATTGTATATACGCTTGTCTGATTAATTAGTGTAAACATCTCATCGGCACTATGGCTGTTAAACGCAAAGTAGTAATGGCTGTTTAGAAAATTCTCAAAGGCAATTAAAGTCTTTATAATTCGGATTTGGAGTTCTAAATTTTATTTGATATAATTTAAGTATAATAATTTAACTACATCTAATAATTAAACCAATGATAATTAAAATGCTACTATATATGATAATACAGTTACCAACTAAATAATACTTTTAATTGAAAATTCATAACCAGTAACAACTAACCAGAAACAGAAGCTGATTCAATGGCACGGATTTAACAATATATTTGTATGTCTGAATATAGAAATACATATTAGGTGTGTACATATCTATTTGGCAAATATATTTAGTTTCCAATCAGCTGCAAAACTTTAGACATTTTAGACTTAAGAGTAATTTTTACTTAAACTTTAAATTCTCAAAGAAAGCAATATTACTTTTCAGCATACTGACACGGCGTAACATATTTGAGGTATTTTTATTGTTATTATCCTCATAGTTAACGGTGCGCTCCAGAGAAGATGTTTTTGTTTTATTGCTAAGACTACCCATATTTATTGAAGGATCGCTGCAAGAAGAGTACAATGGTATATAAAACAATTTACCTATCGGTATATTAAAATCTTCTTTAAAATATTATGAAACAATTACAGACTCATATATTCTTAATTCATATAATTAGTATTTGGATTTATTTTAAGAATTAATTTTGTATCTTAATACTCTCGCAACATTTTACGCAATATTTTGGATTGAATGCATTCACTTACGTGTCTAGTGATGATAAATCTGATGCAATAGTAGCGTCTTCTGTCATTTCCGGAGCTGTTACCATATTTTCTGTATGTGCTGTCGGCGGCTGGTTGAGTTTAATAGCTGTAGAAGGCATTTTTTGGATCTATAAATATAAAAATTACTTGCTGACAAATCAGTTGAAAGGATAGATGATCGTAAGCATAAGGATTCTAAAGCCAACAAAAGAACATATTGGAGTATTGCATATTTGCATTTTCGTGATATAAGGTCATTGGTTCGAGATCCTCCCTCTCTATGCTATTGCAACAAAATTTATACATTAATGACGCCTTCCTTCTGCCTCTTCTCTCTTTCTTTTCCAAATTGTTGAGTCCAAGTAAATATTGACTTTAATATAGGTTCGAAACATAAATAGAGGTATATATTATATATTTTGCGCATATGAATGTGACCGTTTTTATACTCTCGCAACCTGTTGCTACAGAGTATAATAGTTTTGTTCATCTAACGGTTGTTTGTATCACCTAAAACTAATCGAGTTAGATATAGGGTTATATATATATAAATGATCAGGATGAAGAGACGAGTTGAAATCCGGGTGACTGTCTGTCCGTCCGTGCAAGCTCTAACTTGAGTAAAAATTGAGATATCTTTATGAAACTTGGTAGACATGTTTCTTGGACCGTGAGACGGTTGGTATTGCAGATGGGCGTAATCGGACCACTGCCACGCCCACAAAACGCCATTAATCAAAAACAAATAACTTGCCATAACTAAGCTCCGCAATAAGATACAAGACTGTTATTTGGTACACAGAATCACATTAGGGAGGGGCATCTGCAGTTAAAACTTTTTTTTAAAAAGTGGGCGTGGTCCAGCCTCTAATAGGTTTAATGTGCATATCTCCTAAGCCGCTAATGCTATAATAACAAAATTCACTAAAAGCAAATGTTTTTAGCATTTCTATTGACGGTGTGAAAATAGTTGAAATCGGGTGGCAACTCCGCCCACTCCCCATATAACGGTACTGTTAAAAACTACTAAAAGCGCGATAAATCAAGCACTAAACACGCCAGAGACATTAAATTTTATCTCTGAGATGGTATAAGATGACTTTATAGGAACCGCGTTCAAAATTAGACAGTGGGCGTGGCACAGCCTACTTTTAGGTGAAAACCCATATCTTGAGATCTGCTTAACCGATTTCAAACAAATTCGGTGCACTATTTTAAATTTCATCTGATTCTTTCACTTTCCACTATGCATATCAAGCAGCAATGATTATATCGGGTTAAAACTTTGCGTGAATAATACGTATGCCACCTTGTGACCAAAAATTGTCTAAATCGAATCAAAACTGTTCAAACCCCTAAGTACTAAATATGTGGACCCCAGTGCCTATAGTTGACCTTCTACCGAAAATATCAGTCAATCCACAAAGAAATCTCAAACGAGTATACCATTTGACTTTGCGAGAGTATAAAATGTTGGGTTACATCCGAACTTAGCCCTTCCTTACTTGTTATAACTTGAATTTATTCAATACATTTGATTTTTTATTACATAAAGATAGTTATGTTATAGGGTTGTTTCAAAAGTACCGGCTACAAGGCATACGTACTTGTGCATATAAATGTAAGAATAACGTACTAATAGGCATATACATATGTACTTATGTATAACAATGATGTATTTATCTCTATTCCAACACGACTTCCTCTTCTACTCTACTCTTTTAAGTGGTATTAAATGTGAAGGTCTAGAGGATGAATACGTTTTATTTTTTCTCAAAAGCTTTTGTTATTTGAAGAAATTTCATTCCAATTGTATTCATAAATGTGTTCTTATTTCTCATATTTTGAAACTTACCCCTTTTTTCCATCGCTTTTCGGCTTGCGAACATTTATTTGAACTCAGAAGAAACGCTTGCGCTAAAGCTTTTACAGAAGGCATAACTTGTGCCACTTCCTTCTCAACAACCGCCTTTTCGCCAAAAGAGAGCTACAAGGGAATGCTCGTAAAATTATTTTTAATAAAGGCCAATGATATGTCTTACCCCATGCACTTCCTCGTCTAATGGCAATACCTGGCTGGGATCTATTAATCTTCGTTTCGGCTGTAGAAATTTGAATGCCTTTGGTGTGGGGCCTGGAGCCAACGTTGATACACAAGTTTCTGTAGCTTTCGTTTCTAACAATAACTCTCTAGGACATAAGACTTCATATTCATCAGATTTTTTAGATTTTGCAAGCGCATCTTTTGTAAACACGCATTTGGTTGTCGCTGGAAAAGGCTCGACAGAATTTGAAGTTGTTGTCACGGTTGTATCTGTCGTATCTGTCGTCAACGGTTTATTTTCGTTGTGGACGATAGCTGCTGATTGATTCTTGAAATTATAAATACAGATTGTATCCGAGTCGTCACTGGTTGTAGTATTAACCGAAATCATAGACTGATTTGACAGTGTTTCTTCTCCTACTTGTGCGGGAAGCGCGAGGCATACCGTTGGGTGGATCACAATACGGTTTTCTTTTGCAGTTGTTTCGTTACCTTGACTTATGCTCTTAAATTTTTTATATATAAGTATTATCAATGTGAGGTATGTGTTCGATTTAAATATTTTTCCGAATTTTTTTTGTGTGTATTTGACGGTTTATAGGATGAATTTTGTGTGTTTATTTCATATTTTGCAATTTTGTATGAAAAGAGAATATATAGAACATACGACGAATAATGTTAGTAAAACCAGTTTTTTGCAATGTTAGATATATAAATAGTAAAATTAATGGTTGGCATAAGTTGAGCATGTATGGTTGACTTCATAAATGAATATTGTTGGATGACATTGTGCATTGTAACTTACTTCTAAATGTAACCTTTTAAATTGCTATAATGAATTTATATCGTTCCGTTGATGTCGTCACTTGTATCCTAGATACATACATATGTATTTGAGGTAAAAGTCATATTGAAGCCTGAGAATTAACTCCGCTGACATAAAACTGTATTGAAATGTCAAAGCAATTATTTTTCATGCTCTGAAAACTTCTTATAATCAAGTTCAATTCAATAAAAACGGAGAAGTACGCAAACCAGACTGCATGTGAGATATTAAATATATGATATTTATGCTTTAGAGGGTGTTGTTATTTATTTGTAATGAATGAAATCCCGGTAATGTAATGGTAACGGAGAAGTACGCAAACCAGACTGCATGTGAGATATTAAATATATGATATTTATGCTTTAGAGGGTGTTGTTATTTATTTGTAATGAATGAAATCCCGGTAATGTAATGGTAACGTGCTTTCAGCATGTGCTATAAAATATTTTGTGTTCAATACATACCAGTACAAATGTACCAGTTAACGTCATTGGCATGACATAATTCATAAGTTTTTATAAATAAATAAGCTTTGTGCGCTTGGGTTTCACGTTTTGGAATGTCAATCTTTCAGCTCGTGATATCACCGATAAATTTAAGGATTTACGTTATGAATTAGTTCCACACCCACCGAATTTGCCAGATTTGGCCCCAAGCGTCTACATCTTTCCCAGACTCAAAATATGGCTTGCAGAAAAAAACTCAAATTCGGAGATCAAGAGGCATTGAAACTTCACATTATCGAACCAGTATCGAAATTTCATGGCAGATTGTCACAACAAAATCATTACTATATATGGAGATTATGTAGAAGTATAAATCTAGATATTTATTAAAAAAACGTTCTTTCATTGTTACGCCAAAGGCTTTTCAGGCTACTACATTCATGTCGGCCTTTGTCAATAAAAACATTGTGTACAGAACTTTAGAGGTACATATGTATGTCGGTATGCGAATATAAAAGTCAGAATAAAATTATATTTGATATTTATATTATTATTATTATTTTTTGAATAATTAATTTTTGTACTGCAGCAATGAGTGAGCTAAAATAAATTGCTATATAGAAAATGTATTACAAGTAAGTAAGATAAAATTATTTCCAATGAAACTTTGTTCTATCTTTATTTTTAAAATAATTTAATTTAAAAAAATCCAATTGATTTTGCCTAGTTTAATCTTGTGAATTCTACAAAAATGACAATAAAATAAAATCGCTGAAGCGCACTGATTATCTTAACTCACAATACACCACACAAATTCTCGAAGAATGCAAATATACATCCCAATACTTTGAGTACTGCAGCTTTGTTTTCCTTTCCATGGCCATGGAAAAGAGAACTAATGTTGATTAAAACCGATGCAAAATGTCAGACGTCCGAGCCCTGCTGAAAATATTGGAGCGAATTACAATACAAACAAAAAATCTCCCGGACCAGAAGGTAATCCAAATATTGTAATTTATCTGAGTAATTGATAGTTGAATTATGAGAACAGTAAAGGACAGAAAATAACTAGTAGGGTACCACAAGGATATGTTGCTTCTGGACTGGGTTGAAATATTTATAGAAAACAATAATTTCAATGATGGCATACTGCAAGTAATATGAGACGATAAATGAATGAAGGGTTGTCAAGCAAATGTTGTTAGTAGATTTTATAAATATAGAAAATATTATTGATTGTGAATTATGAATGTGATTATATGCAAATTAAAAAAAATATTGATGGAAAATCTCAGGAGCTAAATGCACCAATAATATTTAATCTAATTTAAATACTTACCCCAGCGACTAGAAATATTCGCTTCATTCTAATGTATTTAAAACTTGTGTTTCTTGAAAATTTCGTATTTTGTGCGATTTAGTGTTGGTAGCCTTATCCAGTTTTGTTTCACAGTTTCACATATGTAAGTTTTGACGAAAATATTTACATATCTACTCGTATATACACATGTATGCGTGTGTATATATTGTAACTATTCTAATTGAATCAAACGAAGACATAAATTTACCGACATAAATATCAACCCTCCCATAGTGCCAAGGAAAGCGCGTACCGAGTTCTGCTAATATATCGCAATTTTTACCCAAGTTTTTGCTTGTACGGACGAACGGACGGACAAACAGAAATCCGCAGTTAAACTTGTCATGTCATCTTGCCATCCTGATTGCTCCATATACATATATATATCTCGATTAGTTTTAGGTGTTATTAACAACGATTAGCAAAAAAACACTATTATACTGTGTGCAACATGTTGCGAGAGTATAAAAATATAAACTCTGCGTAGTTTTGATGAGAATTATTTGAAAAAAAAACGTGTAAACTTAGATCAGATATCAGATAGATATCTAGACACAATCAATGAGATATTTTAGATTGGACGATAATGAAACTCGGAAAATAATTTCGAATTCTGCGGGTTCCCATATAAAAAAAAAGCTTAGCTCTAAATTTTTCTATATAATGTGAAACTTTTTAATAGTGTTACTTTATCACATCACTTCGTGTGGGTAGTAAAATGACTCATCTTTTTTTTATCAATACTCAACTATTACTAAAAACGAAGTTTACCTAATATAATTTTGTTTTTGAACCAATTGAAAGAAATAATCTTAAAAATAATTTTTCAACTTTGACCAATCTATTTTAAAGAGTTTTTGAAATATTTTCTTTTATTAATATTAACGAAAGAAATACTAAAGGGTAATTTAACAGATTATACGTGCATACATATTATTTTTATAATTAATATAAAATGCCAACTTCCTGTGCGCTATTAAGTAAATATTATATATTATTCATACGAGCTTGTCACAATGAAGGTAAAACATTTTTTCTTTTACATTCTTTCGTAAGTCCAAGTTTTTGTTGAATAATTGTTGTCATTACTTACTGAACCTTAAATTATTGAATTAACTTTATGTGGAAAATGTCTATTTCACGGATACTTACACCCACTGACACAAGCAAACACTTATCTGTCTACATATGTATGTACAATAAGGTTAATAGAAAAAAGGTTTCGTCAACATTGTTAAATAATTATGAAGTTATTATGGAATGAGTCTGTAACATTCATCTACAAATCTTTTAAAAAATTGGTATTGTACCCCAATTGTAATAATAATAATACTCTTCAGAAGTTCTAGTTTTTAGTCTAATTTTTTTTTACTTTACACAAAAGTTTTTTAATTTTTTTTTTCACATACGGAAACGATGAATAGAGATTTTTTTAAATTTATATTTTTAATCATGTTTTAAACATATTAACACACTTTCAGCTTGCTGTAAATTTATGTACCTTCACTCTTTTTTTATGGTCTAATTTCACCAGACTAGTGCATACTAAGCAATTGTATATTTTGGGTGTTATAGAATATAGTTGATAAAGTATAAATGTTGACATTCGCTTACTGTTGGTATAGCGTAATATGTTGAAACCTTTGTTCTATATCCTTATATCTAAACACATATATACACATGCAGGTCACATTACTGACTAGTGTTAATTATTTCTGACTTTGGATAAATGTCCCTATATAAATTAAATTAAAATTTCTGCAAAAAAGCTCACACTTTAAATGAGGAAACTTGTGTTGTCAGTATTCGTGTTGGTTTCAACGAAGCAATGCAGGAAACTATCTACTCCGGAGTCAATTTGATCATCGCTGACACCTTCTGTTAAAAGATTGGGTCTGCTTTCGTTATTATTTGGGTCAGCAAAGGCAGTGGTGGTGTTTTCCTTCTCATAAAGTGGATTCATAACAAAGTCCTTTGTTGTGCCCGAAATGGCACGAAAACTGTTTCTTTTGAGGTCTTTGTGAAGTAATTGCTTTTCGAATTGCGACAAAATATTAGTATTTGATAAGACGAGATTCTTGGGCTTCGACAAGTTTAAAAAACTAAGAGACGATAGAGTCCGCCGTGTAGGTAGAGTTTCGGAATAATTAACAGCAACACTAGCACTTCTCCATGAATGTTGTAAACGTTTGTCATCGTTGCAATAGTCTAAGTTAATCTTATTGTCTGTGCCTAATCTGCCATCGTTATTTTCATATTCATTAGCTTTTGTTTTATTATAAATGCGGTTTGAGTATTTATAACTGTCATTGTGGTGGTTGGTCTTCGGCATATGAATACGGTCCGAACTGTTATAATGAGACGCTGAGGAGAATGAACGTGGTTGTAGCGGAAGTACTTTATAATATGAAGGAGCAGTGGAGGTTGCGTTTGGAGTGAAGTTGTAACATGAGTTTTGAAGTGAACGGTGGTTAATGCATTCTAATGAATTGCTACGACGCACTGGAGTGGAAAGAATCCAATGACAATCACTATGATCACTATAAAGCGGGATACTTTTGCAGGTAGTTTTGCCGTAGGAATTTACCTCTTTGGTGAATGAATCTTCTATGAGCTCATCACTGCATCCGGAACTGAGTCGTTTGCGTTTATCATTTCGGTGAATTTGATGATTAGGACTGGCTTTTGGAGGATTGTCGGTGTTAATGTAGTAATCACGGCTATATCTATGATGAGCATATTGAATTTGCATTGTATAACTGGAGATAATATTCAATAACAATACCTCTTGTAACCAATATTACTAGTACTTTCGTTCTCTACATCATCTTCTGCTTTCACGGTTATTACACTTTTATTCGTGCTTGAACTTATATTTGGTAAATCTATAAAACGCTCTTGGCTGCCACTAATCCTTCGTTTTAAAGCATCCGGAGTGTATGGATTATTTGGCATTTCAACCGCGTTGCTCCATTTCTTATATTCACGCTCTGCTATAGAGCCTAAAAAGTAAAACAGTTTAAATATTTATGTAAATATTTACTCATTTTAAAGATAAGGTGAAGATGTTTGCGATTTGTATACGACACATATTCTATAAACACCAAATAGATTATTTAAAGGAAATATAAATTATACCACAAAACACAGAAAAAATAAAAAACAAGACAGCACAAGGAAGTACAACGCAATACAACATAACACCGAGCGATGTTTGCATTCACTTTGTGTTACCTGGCACGAAATGTCTCAAAGGAACAACATCAGCTTCTTCCCCATTATTATCCTCTTGATAGTTATTGTTGTATATAAATTGTTGCCCTTGTTTACCGTTGGATTTAGAATTTAGATATGAGCCATTTGTTAGTTTCGTAGTGTTGACGAATGAGTTATTGCAATTATTAGTATGAATAATGTCTTGTTCGTTATTATAGCCTGTTAGGTGAGATTCGATAGTTGTTGACGTGCTTTTACTGGCCAGATTTGTGACGAAACTAAGTTGATCTGAGAATAGAATATCGTTAAGGAAGTTAAATCTATAATCTCTTAGACTTTCTGGCAAGGTAGCTGCAATGTTACCCTTCGGTAGAGGTGGTGGCGGTGTGCTTAATATGAATGCTTGTTTTCTGAGTAAATCTTGTTTAAAATAATCATATTCTAATTCAAAGGAATCAATGGAACGCAGATACTTTTGCATGATCTCGGTTTGACGACGTCGCCTTTCGAGCGAAGCCAAAAGTCGTTTATCGTTTATTAATGTTTTGCACATTTTAGCAATATACATCATTGTTCGAAGTGAACATTTTTCATCGCTCGATGTTACGTCGATTTTATGCGACTGCTTGCCAAGCTGCGTGGTTACTGGTTTATTTAATCTTGATAATAATTCAATAACGACTGTACCGCTTCCATTAGGGTCTGAAGACTTTGCGTCAGACGATTCAGCCACGACACTAGCAGTATTGTTATCGTTTATAAAAGTTGTTTCTGAGTTTATATCGTTATTTAATGTTGATATCAAATTTGAAGATTCAGAAATGTCGATAACTTTTGACAAATTTTTAACAGTTTCAGTTGATTTACAGGAATCGTTGGCTATACTAATTCCAAAGTTAATAAGTCGAGATTTATCCTCTAGCTCTTCTCTCATAATATTTTTCGCATTGCTGGTGTTAAGGCTTTCAATAGTTTCTCCAGTTTTCACATTTTCTAACATTTTTACAATTGCTTTACAGTGGTCTACATTAAGAGATAGACTTGAGTCATGAGGTTGACGATTTAGTAAATTGTAATCAGATAAACAAGTTTTAATGGCCAAATTAGTTTCTGTAGCAGACTCGTGTATAATCTTAGACTCCGTGATTGACTTTTCTACCAAAATACAAATATTAGCAATTTTACTATCTATGTGTTTTGTGTGTTCTATTGTAGTCTTTTGATATTCTGTATATGTTTCCTCAGGTTTAGCTCGACTTTCCTGTTCTGCCTTACAAAATGTCACAAGTTGTGTATTTTTTTCTGAAAACTCTGTATCAATGGTATAAACCTGATTTGATATACTCTCAATTGAAGAATCTTGTTCATTCTCAAAGCACGAATTTTGTGTCTCCCTTTCAGAAATGTGCGATGTGTCCGAAAATAAAGATTGATCACTATCCACAATAGGTTCAATAAAAGGTACCAGCTCTTTTATAATTTGTGCTCCCAATTGTTGTCCCAAATTCATAACTGAACTGCAAAAAATCTTGGCTTCGGTTTCGAGCTCAGAGTGCAGTGCATTTTCACACTCTTCCTTTATTCTGCTAGATCTGTTGTTCGTTTTAATGATGTCATGCCCTTCTGTCCCACTGAAAGAGTTTTCCTCCATTTCAATTGCCGATTGTGTTTCATAAAGTAGTAAAGATTCCATCTTAGGTTTAAGTTTCTGTTTTAAAATTTGACCTATTTCAGTTGTTTCTAGAGCATTTATTTCTATAACAAACATTCTTTCTAATTCACTGTCAGTTTCATGTTTCTTACTTTCGTAACTTTGTGGCGTTTCAGAGGATCCTAATACATCTGTATTACTAACACATACTTCTTTTGTGTCACAAGGGGGATTCGCCTTCTGTGTGGGTTGCTGTGCGCTTTCCATATTATTGACATATACTTCTCCTATTTCACTATCAGATTTTTGTTCTTCTTTTTCTAAAGCTCGTGAAGTTATCTCCGTCCCTTCTAATTTATTGCATGGTTTCTGCTTCCTATTTTCTGATGCATATAACTCTGCTGTTTCTGTGTCATTTACATCACTCATGGACTCTTTTTTTTTGATTTCGGAAGTGTACGATGTTTTAGAAGATTCTTGGTCTTCAGTTCTGTTATCGCTTTGGGTATCCTTAACACACTCTGTAGCGGAGAAATCTATTTCATCTGTATTCCTTAAACCATTTTCTTTTGACTTACTGATGTGTTTATTATTGGCACAGTCCTGTTTTTGCTCTCTGTAGGATATTATATATTCACACCCTGTATTTATAACATTGTCTACTCTTGGTGTACTGCTGGGTCCCTGTTTACCAATTTCAGAGATGTATAGAGTTTCGGAAGACTCATGAGTCTCATTGGCACACTCTTCTTTTTGCTTACTGAATAGTGTTCGAGTTTCACCTTCTGTATTTATAAAAGATTTTCTTTCAGGTTCATTGCAGAGTTTTTGTTTTTCCATTTCTCTTTTAAACAATTCTAATGCTGCTGTATCGATTATACCATTTCCTTTTGACTCACTGATAGGTTCTTGTTTCTTAATTAGGGAGATCTGTGGTGTTTCAGAGGATTTTTGAGTTTCTATTTCATTATCATGTTCAGCTTTTTTCTTAATGTAGGGTATTTCATTTTCACCTTGTGCATCTAAAACACACTCTACTCCTTGTTCATAACATACATTTTGTTTTTCGCTTTCTGTTAATTCTACTGTTTCTGTAACTATAATTTTATCTCCTGGTGACTCACAGTCTGATTGTTGTTTCTCTGTTACACAAAATTCTACTGCTTCTGTATCCATAATACACTCTTCTATTGACTCACTGATAGGTTCTTGTTGCTCAGATACGGGGTTATATTGTGTTTTAGAAGATTCTTGAGTTTCAGCTTCATTATCATGTTCATCTTTTTGCTTAATGTAGGATATTTCATAACATGTTTTTTGTTTTTCGCTTTCTGTTAATTCTACTGTTTCTGTAAATACAATTTTATCTCCTGGTGACTCACAGTCTGATTGTTGTTTCTCTGTTACAGAAAATTCTACTGCTTCTGTATCCATAATACACTCTCCTATTGACTCACTGATAGGATTTTGTTGCTCAGGTACGGAGTTATGTTGTGTTTCAGAAGATTCTTGAGTTTCTGCTTCATTATCATGTTCATCTTTTTGCTTAATGTAGGATATTTCTATTTCACTTTGTGCATCTACAACACACTCTACTTCTTGTTCATAACACGTTTTTTGTTTTACGCTTTCTGTTAATTCTTCTGTTTCTGTAACTATAATTTTATCTCCAGGTGACTCACAGTCTGATTGTTGTTTCTCTGTGACAGGAAATTCTACTGCTTCTGTATCCATAATACACTCTCCTATTGACTCACTGATAGGTTCTTGTTGCTCAGGTACGGAGGTGTATGGTATTTCAGAAGATTCTTGAGTTTCTGCTTCATTATCATGTTCATCTTTTTGCTTAATGTAGGGTATTTCATTTTCACTTTGTGCATATATAACACACTCTACTTCTTGTTCATAACATGTTTTTTGTTTTTCGCTTTCTGTCAATTCTACTGTTTCTGTAACTATAATTTTATCTCCTGGTGACTCACGCTCTGATTGTTGTTTCTCTGTTACAGAAAATTCTTCTGCTTCTGTATCTATAATACACTCTTCTATTGACTCACTGATAGGTTCTTGTTGCTCAGATACGGGGTTATATTGTGTTTTAGAAGATTCTTGAGTTTCAGCTTCATTATCATGTTCATCTTTTTGCTTAATGTAGGATATTTCATTTTCACTTTGTGCATCTATAACACACTCTACTTCTTGTTCATAACATGTTTTTTGTTTTTCGCTTTCTGTTAATTCTACTGTTTCTGTAAATACAATTTTATCTCCTGGTGACTCACAGTCTGATTGTTGTTTCTCTGTTACAGAAAATTCTACTGCTTCTGTATCCATAATACACTCTCCTATTGACTCACTGATAGGATTTTGTTGCTCAGGTACGGAGTTATGTTGTGTTTCAGAAGATTCTTGAGTTTCTGCTTCATTATCATGTTCATCTTTTTCCTTAATGTAGGATATTTCATTTTCACTTTGTGATTCTAAAACACACTCTACTCCTTTCTCATAACATACTTTTTGTTTTTCGCTTTCTGTTAATTCTACTGTTTCTGTAACTATAATTTTATCTCCTGGTGACTCACAGCCTGATTGTTGTTTCTCTGTTACAGAAAATTCTACTGCTTCTGTATCCATAATACACTCTCCTATTGACTCACTGATAGGATTTTGTGGCTCAGGTACGGAGTTATGTTGTGTTTCAGAAGATTCTTGAGTTTCTGCTTCATTATCATGTTCATCTTTTTGCTTAATGTAGGATATTTCTATTTCACTTTGTGCATCTACAACACACTCTACTTCTTGTTCATAACACGTTTTTTGTTTTACGCTTTCTGTTAATTCTTCTGTTTCTGTAACTATAATTTTATCTCCAGGTGACTCACAGTCTGATTGTTGTTTCTCTGTGACAGGAAATTCTACTGCTTCTGTATCCATAATACATTCTCCTATTGACTCACTGATAGGTTCTTGTTGCTCAGGTACGGAGGTGTATGGTATTTCAGAAGATTCTTGAGTTTCTGCTTCATTATCATGTTCATCTTTTTGCTTAATGTATGGTATTTCATTTTCACATTGTGCATCTATAACACACTCTACTTCTTGTTCATAATATGCTTTTTGTTTCTCGTTTTCTGTTAATTCTACTGTTTCTGTAAATACAATTTTATCTCCTGGTGACTCACAGTCTGATTGTTGTTTCTCTGTTACAGAAAATTCTACTGCTTCTGTATCCATAATACACTCTCCTATTGACTCACTGATAGGATTTTGTTGCTCAGGTACGGAGTTATGTTGTGTTTCAGAAGATTCTTGAGTTTCTGCTTCATTATCATGTTCATCTTTTTCCTTAATGTAGGATATTTCATTTTCACTTTGTGATTCTAAAACACACTCTACTCCTTTCTCATAACATACTTTTTGTTTTTCGCTTTCTGTTAATTCTACTGTTTCTGTAACTATAATTTTATCTCCTGGTGACTCACAGCCTGATTGTTGTTTCTCTGTTACAGAAAATTCTACTGCTTCTGTATCCATAATACACTCTCCTATTGACTCACTGATAGGATTTTGTTGCTCAGGTACGGAGTTATGTTGTGTTTCAGAAGATTCTTGAGTTTCTGCTTCATTATCATGTTCATCTTTTTCCTTAATGTAGGATATTTCATTTTCACTTTGTGATTCTAAAACACACTCTACTCCTTTCTCATAACATACTTTTTGTTTTTCGCTTTCTGTTAATTCTACTGTTTCTGTAACTATAATTTTATCTCCTGGTGACTCACAGCCTGATTGTTGTTTCTCTGTTACAGAAAATTCTACTGCTTCTGTATCCATAATACACTCTTCTATTGACTCATTGATAGGTTCTTGTTGCTCAGGTACGGAGGTGTATGGTGTATCAGAAGATTCTTGAGTTTCTGCTTCATTATCATGTTCATCTTTTTGCTCAACGTAGGCTATTTCATTTTCACTTTGTGCTTCTATAACACACTCTACTTCTTGTTCATAACATGTTTTTTGTTTTTCGCTTTCTGTTAATTCTTCTGTTTCTGTAACTATAATTTTATCTCCTGGTGACTCACAGGCTGACTGTTGTTTCTCTGTTACAGAAAATTCTACTGCTTCTGTATCCATAATACACTCTTCTATTGACTCACTGATAGGTTCTTGTTGCTCAGGTACGGGGTTATATTGTGTTTTAGAAGATTCTTGAGTTTCAGCTTCATTATCATGTTCATCTTTTTGCTTAATGTAGGATATTTCATTTTCACTTTGTGCATCTAAAACACACTCTACTCCTTTCTCATAACATACTTTTTGTTTTTCGCTTTCTGTTAATTCTACTGTTTCTGTAACTATAATTTTATCTCCTGGTGACTCACAGTCTGATTGTTGTTTCTCTGTTACAGAAAATTCTACTGCTTCTGTATCCATAATACACTCTTCTATTGACTCACTGATAGGTTCTTTTTGCTCAGGTACGGGGTTATATTGTGTTTTAGAAGATTCTTGAGTTTCAGCTTCATTATCATCTTCATCTTTTTGCTTAATGTAGGATATTTCATTTTCACTTTGTGCATCTATAACACACTCTACTTCTTGTTCATAACATGTTTTTTGTTTTTCGCTTTCTGTTAATTCTACTGTTTCTGTAAATACAATTTTATCTCCTGGTGACTCACAGTCTGATTGTTGTTTCTCTGTTACAGAAAATTCTACTGCTTCTGTATCCATAATACACTCTCCTATTGACTCACTGATAGGTTCTTGTTGCTTAGGTACGGGGTTATATTGTGTTTCAGAAGATTCTTGAGTTTCTGCTTCATTATCATGTTCATCTTTTTGCGTAATGTAGGGTATTTCATTTTCACTTTGTGCATCTATAACACACTCTACTTCTTGTTCATAACATGTTTTTTGTTTCTCGTTTTCTGTTAATTCTACTGTTTCTGTAAATACAATTTTATCTCCAGGTGACTCACAGTCTGATTCTTGTTTCTCTGTTACAAAAAATTCTACTAATTCTGTATCCACAATACACTCTCCTATTGACTCACTGATAGGTTCTTGTTGCTCAGCTACGGAGGTGTATGGTATTTCAGAAGATTCTTGAGCTTCTGCTTCAATACCATGTTCATCTTTTTGCTTAATGTATGGTATTTCATTTTCACATTGTGCATCTATAACACACTCTACTTCTTGTTCATAACATGTTTTATGTTTTTCGCTTTCTGTTAAATCTTCTGTTTCTGTAACTATAATTTTATCTCCAGGTGACTCACAGTCTGATTCTTGTTTCTCTGTTACAGAAAATTCTACTGCTTCTGTATCCATCATACACTCTCCTATTGACTCACGGATAGGTTCTTTTTGCTCAGGTACGGAGGTGTATGGTATTTCAGAAGATTCTTGAGTTTCTGCTTCAATACCATGTTCATCTTTTTGCTTGATGTATGGCATTTCATTTTCACATTGTGCATCTATAACACACTCTACTTCTTGTTCATAACATGTTTTTTGTTTTTCGCTTTCTGTTAATTCTTCTGTTTTTGTAACTATAATTTTATCTCCAGGTGACTCACAGTCTGATTCTTGTTTCACAGTTACAGAAAATTCTACTGCTTCTGTATCCATAATACACTCTTCTATTGACTCACTGATAGGGTCTTGTTGCTCAGGTACGGAGGTGTATGGTATTTCAGAAGATTCTTGAGTTTCTGCTTCATTGTCATGTTCATCTTTTTGCTTAATGTAGGATATTTCATTTTCACTTTGTGCATCTATAACACACTCTACTTTTTGTTCATAACATGTTTTTTGTTTTTTGCTTTCTGTTAATTCTACTGTTTCTGTAAATACAATTTTATCTCCTTGTGAATCACAGTCTGATTGTTGTTTCTCTGTTACAGAAAATTCTACTGCTTCTGTATCCATAATACGCTCTGCTATTGACTCACTGATAGGTTCTTGTTGCTCAGGTACGGGGTTATATTGTGTTTCAGAAGATTCTTGCGTTTCTGCTTCATTATCATGTCCATCTTTTTGCTTAATGTAGGATATTTCATTTTCACTTTGTTCATCTATAACACACTCTACTTCTTGTTCATAAAATGTTTTTTGTTTTTCGCTTTCTGTCAATTCTACTGTTTCTGTAACTATAATTTTATCTCCTGGTGACTCACAGTCTGATTGTTGTTTCTCTGTTGCAGAAAATTCTGCTGCTTCTGTATCCATAATAGACTCTTCTATTGACTCACTGATAATTTCTTGTTGCTCAAGTACGGAGGTGTATGGTATTTCAGAAGATTCTTGAGTTTCTGCTTCATTATCATGTTCACCTTTTTGCTCAACGTAGGGTATTTCATTTTCACGTTGTGCATCTATAACACACTCTACTTCTTGTTCATAACATGTTTTTTGTTTTTCGCTTTCTGTTAATTCTTCTGTTTTTGTAACTATAATTTTATCTCCAGGTGACTCACAGTCTGATTCTTGTTTCACAGTTACAGAAAATTCTACTGCTTCTGTATCCATAATACACTCTTCTATTGACTCACTGATAGGGTCTTGTTGCTCAGGTACGGAGGTGTATGGTATTTCAGAAGATTCTTGAGTTTCTGCTTCATTGTCATGTTCATCTTTTTGCTTAATGTAGGATATTTCATTTTCACTTTGTGCATCTATAACACACTCTACTTTTTGTTCATAACATGTTTTTTGTTTTTTGCTTTCTGTTAATTCTACTGTTTCTGTAACTATAATTTTATCTCCTGGTGACTCACGCTCTGATTGTTGTTTCTCTGTTACAGAAAATTCTTCTGCTTCTGTATCTATAATACACTCTTCTATTGACTCACTGATAGGTTCTTGTTGCTCAGGTACGGAGGTGTATGGTATTTCAGAAGATTCTTGAGTTTCTGCTTCATTATCATGTTCATCTTTTTGCTTAATGTGGGATATTTCATTTTCACTTTGTGCATCTATAACAGACTCTACTTCGTGTTCATAACATGTTTTTTGTTTTTCGCTTGCTGTTAATTCTTCTGTTTCTGTAACTATAATTTTATCTCCTGGTGACTCACAGTCTGATTGTTGTTTCTCTGTTGCAGAAAATTCTGCTGCTTCTGTATCCATAATAGACTCTTCTATTGACTCACTGATAATTTCTTGTTGCTCAAGTACGGAGGTGTCTGGTATTTCAGAAGAGTCTTGAGTTTCTGCTTCATTATCATGTTCATCTTTTTGCTTAATGTAGGGTATTTCATTTTCACTTTGTGCATATATAACACACTCTACTTCTTGTTCATAACATGTTTTTTGTTTTTCGCTTTCTGTTAATTCTTCTGTTTCTGTAACTATAATTTTATCTCCTGGTGACTCACGCTCTGATTGTTGTTTCTCTGTTACAGAAAATTCTTCTGCTTCTGTATCTATAATACAGTCTTCTATTGACTCACTGATAGGTTCTTGTTGCTCAGGTACGGAGGTGTATGGTATTTCAGAAGATTCTTGAGTTTCTGCTTCATTATCATGTTCATCTTTTTGCTTAATGTAGGATATTTCATTTTCACTTTGTGCATATATAACACACTCTACTTCTTGTTCATAACATGTTTTTTTATTTTCACTTTCGGTTAATTCTACTGTTTCTTTAAATACAATTTTATCTCCTTGTGACTCACACTCTGATTGTTGTTTCTCTGTTACA
Source organism: Bactrocera oleae (assembly GCF_042242935.1). NCBI lineage: Eukaryota > Metazoa > Arthropoda > Insecta > Diptera > Tephritidae > Bactrocera > Bactrocera oleae. Next base: position 74,840,549 of record NC_091538.1, read on the forward strand.
GAAAATTCTTCTGCTTCTGTATCTATAATACACTCTTCTATTGACTCACTGATAGGTTCTTGTTGCTCAGGTACGGATGTGTATGGTATTTCAGAAGATTCTTGAGTTTCTGCTTCATTATCATGTTCATCTTTTTGCTTAATGTAGGGTATTTCATTTTCACTTTGTGCATATATAACACACTCTACTTCTTGGTCATAACATGTTTTTTTATTTTCACTTTCTGTTAATTCTACTGTTTCTTTAAATACAATTTTATCTCCTGGTGACTCACAGTCTGATTGTTGTTTTTCTGTTACAGAAAATTCTACTGCTTCTGTATCCATAATACGCTCTTCTATTGACTCACTGATAGGTTCTTGCTGCTCAGGTACGGATGTGTATGGTATTTCAGAAGATTCTTGAGTTTCTGCTTCATTATCATGTTCATCTTTTTGCTTAATGAAGGGTATTTCATTTTCACTTTGTGCATATATAACACACTCTACTTCTTGCTCATAAAATGTTTTTTGGTTTTCGCTTTCTGTTAATTCTACTGTTTCTGTAAATACAATTTTTTCTTCTGGTGACTTACAGTCTGATTGTTGTTTTTCTGTTACAGAAAATTCTACTGCTTCTGTATCCATAATACGCTCTTCTATTGACTCACTGATAGGTTCTTGTTGCTCAGGTACGGATGTGTATGGTATTTCAGAAGATTCTTGAGTTTCTGCTTCATTATCATGTTCATCTTTTTGCTTAATGTAGGGTATTTCATTTTCACTTTGTGCATATATAACACACTCTACTTCTTGTTCATAACATGTTTTTTTATTTTCACTTTCTGTTAATTCTACTGTTTCTTTAAATACAATTTTATCTCCTGGTGACTCACAGTCTGATTGTTGTTTTTCTGTTACAGAAAATTCTACTGCTCCTGTATACATAATATACTCTCCTATTGACTCACTGATAGGTTCTTGTTGCTCAGATACGGGGTTATATTGTGTTTTAGAAGATTCTTGAGTTTCAGCTTCATTGTCATGTTCATCTTTTTGCTTAATGTAGGATATTTCATTTTCACTTTGTTCATCTATAACACACTCTACTTCTTGTTCACAAAATGTTTTTTGGTTTTCGCTTTCTGTTAATTCTACTGTTTCTGTAAATACAATTTTATCTCCTGGTGACTCACAGTCTGATTGTTGTTTCTCTGTTACAGAAAATTCTACTGCTTCTGTATCCATAATACACTCTTCTATTGACTCACTGATAGGTTCTTGTTGCTCAGATACGGGGTTATATTGTGTTTTAGAAGATTCTTGAGTTTCAGCTTCATTGTCATGTTCATCTTTTTGCTTAATGTAGGATATTTCATTTTCACTTTGTTCATCTATAACACACTCTACTTCTTGTTCACAAAATGTTTTTTGGTTTTCGCTTTCTGTTAATTCTACTGTTTCTGTAAATACAATTTTATCTCCTGGTGACTCACAGTCTGATTGTTGTTTCTCTGTTACAGAAAATTCTACTGCTTCTGTATCCATAATACACTCTCCTATTGACTCAGTGATAGGTTCTTGTTGCTCCGGTACGGAAATATGTTGGGTTTCAGAAGATTCTTGAGTTTCTGCTTCATTATCATGTTCATATTTTTGCTTAGTGTAGGGTATTTCATTTTCGCTTTGTGCATCTATAACACATTTTACTTCTTGTTCATAACATGTTTTTTTATTTTCACTCTCTGTTAATTCTACTGTTTCTTTAAATACAATTTTATCTCCTGGTGACTCACAGTCTGATTGTTGTTTTTCTGTTACAGAAAATTCTACTGCTTCTGTATGCTCTTCTATTAACTCACTGATAGGTTTTTGTTGCTCAGGTACGGGGTTATATTGTGTTTCAGAAGATTCTTGAGTTTCTGCTTCATTATCATGTTCATATTTTTGCTTAGTGTAGGGCATTTCATTTTCGCTTTGTTCATCTATAACACACTCTACTTTTTGTTCATAACATGTTTTTTGTTTTTTGCTTTCTGTTAATTCTACTGTTTCTGTAAATACAATTTTATCTCCTGGTGACTCACAGTCTGATTGTTGTTTCTCTGTAACAGAAAATTCTACTGCTTCTGTATCCATAATACACTCTTCTATTGACTCACTGATAGTTTCTTGTTGCTCAAGTACGGAGGTGTATGGTATTTCAGAAGATTCTTGAGTTTCTGCTTCATTATCATGTTCATCTTTTTGCTTAATGTAGGGTATTTCATTTTCACTTTGTGCATATATAACAGACTCTACTTCTTGTTCATAAAATGGTTTTTGGTTTTCGCTTTCTGTTAATTCTACTGTTTCTGTAAATACAATTTTTTCTCCTGGTGACTTACAGTCTGATTGTTGTTTTTCTGTTACAGAAAATTCTACTGCTTCTGTATCCATAATACTCTCTTCTATTGACTCACTGATAGGTTCTTGCTGCTCAGGTACGGATGTGTATGGTATTTCAGAAGGTTCTTGAGTTTCTGCTTCATTATCATGTTCATCTTTTTGCTTAATGTGAAATATTTTATTTTTACTTTGTGCATCTATAACACACGCTACTTCTTGTTCATAACATGTTCTTTGTTTTTCGCTTTCTGTTGGTTCTACTGTTTCTGTAACTATAATTTTATCTCCTGGTGACTCACAATCTGATTGTTGTTTTTCTGTTACAGAAAATTCTACTGCTTCTGTATCCATAATACCCTCTCCTTCTGACTGACTGATAGGTTCTTGTTGCTCCGGTACGGGGTTATATTGTGTTTCAGAAGATTCTTGAGTTTCTGCTTCATTATCATGTTCATCTTTTTGCTTAATGTAGGATATTTCATTTTCACTTTGTGCATTTATAACACACTCTACTTCTTTTTCATAACATGTTTTTTGTTTTTCGCTATTTGTTAATTCTACTGTTTCTGTAACTATAATTTTATCTCCTGGTGACTCACAGTCTGATTGTTGTTTCTCTGTTACAGAAAATTTTACTGCTTCTGTATCCATAATACACTCTTCTATTGACTCACTGATTGTTTCTTGTTGCTCAGGTACGGAGGTGTATGGTATATCAGAAGATTCTTGAGTTTCTGCTTCATTATCATGTTCATCTTTTTGCTCAACGTAGGGTTTTTCATTTTCACTTTTTGCATCTATAACACACTCTACTTCTTGTTCATAACATGTTTTTTGTTTTTCGCTTTCTGTTAATTCTACTGTTTCTGTAAATACAATTTTATCTCCTGGTGACTCACAGTCTGAGTGTTCTTTCCTAGTTACGGAAGTGTATGACGTTTCTGAAGATTCTGAAACCTCTTTCTCAATGGCACAATTTTCTTTTTGATCTGTGAAAGTTGATCGCTTTTCGCATTTTATATTTATAATACTTTCTACTTCTGGTTCAGTACAGGAATTATGTTTTCCATTATCTGTTACAGAGATTTGAGTTTCTGCTTCATTATCACGTTCATATTTTTGCTCAATGTAGCGTATTTGATTTTCACTTTGTGTATCTATAACACACTCTACGTCTGCTTTTTCGCATTCTGTTAATTCTACTGCTTCTGTAACTATAATGTTATCTCTTGGTAACTCACAGTCTGATTGTTGTTTCTCTGTTACAGAAAATTCTACTGCTTCTGTATCCATAACACACTCTCCTTTTGACTCACTGATAGGTTCTTGCTTCGCAGGTACAGGGGTGTATGGTATTTCAGAAGATTTTTGAGCTTCATTATTACTTTCATATTTTTGCTCTGTGTAGGGTATTTCATTTTCACTTTGTGTATCTATTACATACTCTACTTCTGGTTCATAAGATATTTTTTGTTTTTCGCTTTCTGTTAATTCTACTGCTTGTGCATCCATAAATTTATCTCCTGGTGACTCACAGTCTGATTGTTTTTTCTCAGTTACGGAAATGTGTGACGTTTGTGAAGACTCTGAAATTTCTTTCTCAATTGCACACTTTCCTTCTTGATCGGTGAAAGGAGACCGTTTTTCACATTCTGTATCTATAACACTTTCTACTTCTGGTTCAGTAAATGGATTTTGTTTTCCATTATCTGTTACAGATAGTTCCACTGCTTCTATATCCATAATACTTTCTTCTTTTGACTCACTGATAGGTTCTTGCTTCGCTGGTACAGGGATGTATGGTATTTCAGAAGATTCTTGAGTTTCTGCTTTATTATCACGTTCATCGTTTTGTGAAGATCCTGAAACCTCTTTTTCAATGGCACACTTTTCTTCTTGATGTGTTTCTGTATCCATTATTTTTACTTCTTGAGATTCATAGTCTGATTGTTGCTTCTTAGTTACGCAAGCGTATGACGTTTGTGGAGACTCTGAAACCTCTTTCTCAATGGCACACTTTTCTTCTTGATCGGTGAAAGGTGATCGATTTTCACATTCTATATCTATAACACTTTCTTCTTCTGGTTCAGTAAATGGATTTTGTTTTCCAATGTCTGTTACAGAGGACTCTACCGCTTCTGTATCCATAATACACTCTCCTGTTGGGTCACTGATAAGTTCTTGTTTCCCAGGTTTGTAGGTGTATCTCATTTCAGAAGTTATTTGATTTTCTCTGTTTTGATCCATACCATGTACTTCCTCTCTTTCATTGCAGGATTTTTGGTTTTCATTTTCTTTTTCAGAGGATTCTGCTGCTTCTTTATTCATAATACACTCTGTTAGTGACTCACTGATTGGTTGTTTTTTATTGGGTACGGTAGAGTATGGTGTTTGGGAGAATTCGCGATATTCCGCTTCATTATCACGTCCATCTGTTTGCTCAATGTAGGGTATTTCATTTACACTTTGTTTATCTATAACACACTCTTTTTCTGGTTTATTACATGTTTCATGTTTTTTGTTATCTGTTGCGACGGATTCTACTGGCTTTGTTTTTAAAATATTATCTCCTTTTGTCGCATCGATGGGCGTTTGTTTCTCAGTAACGAAGATGTACGGTATTTTTGAAGCAGATTTCTCAATTGCAGACTCTGGTTTTTGCTCACTGAAGATTATTCGATTTTCACTTTTTGTGCCTACACAGACACACTCTCCTGCAGTATCATTAAAGGAATTTTTACTTTCATTTTCTGTTGCGTCTGTTGTATTCATAATACCATCTCCTTGTGACTCGCATATGTGTTGTTGTTTCTCGGTTTCGGAGGTGTATGGTGTTAGCCAGGATTTCGATTCCTTTTTTTCATTGTCACAGTCTTCAATTTGATCACTAAATAGTTTTAGATTTTCACTTCTTCTATTATTAGTGCCTTTTTCTTTTGACTGCCTGATTAGTTGTCGTTTCTCAGTTTCGCTTTTCTCAAAGAAGGGTATTCGATTTTCACTTTCTATATCCATAACACATTGTTCTGCTTGAATACAGGGTTTTTGTTTTTCACTTTTTAGAGTAGGTGCAATTGCAGCTGTTTCTAATTGTAGAGGTCTATGGTTACCCAGATTTCCAATTTTATCATAGACATCGGCACCACATTTGTATTCAAGCTTCTCACTTTCTGTCTTTGAAGCCTGGTTACTCTCTCTATTACGCTCGTACCCTGTCTCATTGTAAGGTGCTTGTTTCTCAATTTCAAAACTATGAGAGGTTTCGGTAGATAATGCACCTTTGGTATATATAACATCATTGATAATGGCTTTAGTGCAGATTTTAGGTATCACTTTTTCTAAAGGATGGATGCTTTCAGATGGTTCTTCATGTGAACTACATCTTATGGTTGTTTTTGAAGACAGCTCACTTTCCGATTCAGAACACAATATTTTTACATACGAAGACTCGTCAATGGAAAATATTTTAAGTTCGGGGAGCAGTATTATGTTCGATCTATTGGAATCTTTGAAGATCCTTTCTGACGACGAAGATAACAGTAATTCTGTTATTTCCGGTGATGGTGTCTCTGCGCAAATTTTAGTGGATAGCTTGTGTAAATCTTTTTCATCTACTAGATTTGTGATTGAATTTGGAATCAATGATGAATTCATAATTTCCTTTATATCTGATAATGGAACACACTTTTCTGAGCAACTTTCGTTTATTTCTAATGAGTTCATAATTTTAGTTTCTTCTTCCTCATCTATGATATCAAGTGAGTGGTGGCTTAATTCAGGTATACGCGACTTTATTTCCGCTAAAGCTAAATCACTTAACTCTTTGAGTGCATTCATTTCGAAGGGTGTTTGAATAGATGGTTGTTCTGAAGAAGGAACAGCCAGCAACGGTGCTAAAGTAATTGCAGCGAGAATTTCAATAACGGATGTTTCTTGACAAATTGACCTAGTGTCGTGACTTAAAACGGTTTCTTCAAATATTTCGACTGAACTAAATCCTGTACAACTTTCATCGACTTCAATGCTTTCAGTAGCTTGCAATTGAGCTGTAAACATAAACGACAAACTCAGAGTCGCCAGACTAAGATCGTGCTAAGAATCTTTGAAAGATACCTCTGGAGGGGGTTAATGATGCGATAATACCAATTGATATACTACATACTATTATTACATGTATGTATATTGAAAAGTTGCTCCTTTGTTTAAGACAAATTTACTTCTAGCAATGTACATAAGTTATCATATTTTATGTATGTACCATATGTGAAAATGCATACAAATGAGTAAAGGAATTGGTTAATACAATAATTGTACGATATGAATGTAAGCTATATTTGACGTATCCTGTTTGCGCGAGTAAATAAAATCATTCTTACCTGATAATGGATTATTTTCTGATTCTTGCGTCGAATGGGGTAAATGATTTGTAACTCTTGAATTAAACGCTTCGGTTTTGGGCGCTTTTTCCACAATATGCTCGTTTATAGTTTCAATACAGTTGGCTTCATTTGGCGAACGTGATATATTTGATACCAAACTAGCTGTTTCAATCAATTCGTCTAAAATCACTTTTGTATTCTGACCACCAATCAGGTGTTTATTTAAAATACGATCATTAAACGGATCTAAGCCGGATTTTATTGAGTCATCCGTGTCTGAATCTATTTCGGACAGATCACTGATTTCATCGGTAGTCTTATCTCCAATTTGAGCACGAACGTCATCTTTAGGTGCAGGTACTAGCATACCTATACTGCCAGTTATTGAGGTAGTTACTGAAGAACGCTTCTTCCTAAAAAGCCAATTATCTTCCCAATTGCCTTCACCAAGGATACTCGAAGATACAGAAGCCATGTCTATACAATTGGGTATATTATGCATCTATCGCTTTGTAAATATATTGTAGTATTTACTTACCATCCTCCTTATATTCTGCCATTGCAGCTGACAAATCGGGTAGTGGTACCATGTGAGAGGCAATGTAATCGTTTATTGTTAATTCGCGATCTAAATCTGAAATTTCATATTATTAATTAAGAATGTTTTTAATTTGCACATAATTGTAAATGTATTGCTATTAATATCATTGCTCACCTTTGATGATCTGCAAAACACAACAGGCGTTAAATTAGAAATCGAGTAAAAACGAATAATCTAAACATTTAACTCACTTTTGATGAATGCTGTGTATCTGTATAGTGGGAAGGACTTGTGGTCTTCAATGAACTGTCAGATGAGGTGCTTCTATCGTTCATATTAAAGTTGATGTCAGCGTTGCATGAACTTAGATCCGGTGTACTTTCCGATAATTTACGGATATACTCTTCTTTGTCAGCGATCTGTAACGTAAACATTTTAAAACGAGCTATATAATTGCGTATCTGCTTTAAACATTTGGAACTTATCGAAATTTTTTAATATGTACGCCTACATATATCTATATGCTTAGTGTTGTAATATTAATTAAATATCATATCGAAAATAGCTTCGTTAAAACTATCATATGTATTCGTTTAATAATTACATAAAATCACATAAGTGGGCATACGGTGACCGAGGAGTGCGGTCAAAAATCACTTTCTTTTATCCGAAATATTAAATTTTGCTTCCAAATGTAACTATTATAAAACTGTATAAAATTTATGTATACAATTTATAATTTAAAATATATGTATGTATTTATATTAACATTAATCTTCATTACATACATTGGAATTCGTTTCCATTTGACCTCAGTGCTCCTTACAAAACTTTGTGGAAATTTGAAATTAAAATTAAAAATATGTTATAATATGTATTTAATTAGTATATAGCCTGGTGTATTGCAGATACTTGTTTTTTGGTATTCGATCCGACGTCTGCACAGTTGAGAAATTCTAGATCGACTAAACTATGGCTCCTAGAACTAGCATCGGAATTCTAATGCAATATTTTAAGTGGTTTTCTTACAATTTCTATGGTTTTATGTAGCGGAAGGAAACCTTATAAGTATTCCATGAAGGAAATTAGTAAAATGTTCAAATAAACACTTACATATATGTGTGTAGGGGAGGGTCAAGCTGTTGTTGTGCAAAAATAAAAATAGCTCACAGCTTGCAATATTACCAACTGACAGTGCACTCGAGGTGGAGTGAACGTAGGGTAGCATGAACTCTCGTTCAGGTGGACAATTTTTATATTGACTATGTATCATGAAAGATTAAACGCTTAATAGCGTCATCAATGGAATTTTTCAAAAAAGTACATATAAAAATAGAAACAGTAACTGTAAATCAAATACTGATTACACATCTATTGCAGAACTGCCCTTGCTTATTATTATGTAATAAGCAATTTAGCTATATAGAATAATGTAAATAATTTGGATACTGTGAACAACCTGTTTAAAAATTATGTTCACGTTACCCAGATTGCACTGTACATATAATTTTATACTCTTGCAACATTTTGCTACAGAGTATAATAGTTTTGTTCACTTAACGGTTGTATATATCAGCTAAAACTAATCAAGTTAGATAAAGGGTTATGTATATATTAATGATCAGGATGATGAGACGAGTTGATGTCCGAGCGACTGTATGTTTGTCCGTCCGTCTATCAGTCCATCTGTGCAAGCGATAACTTGAGTAAAACTAAAATATCTTAATGAAACTTGGTACACGTGTTGAGCGCAATTGGACTAAACCCACTCCCACTTCCCATAAAGCACAACTTAAAATTCCATATGATTCTTTCACTTTCCAGTACATAAATCAAGCATCAATGAATATGATCGGATACAACTTTGCACATATAGGGCCTTTAAGGTATGCCATCTCGAGTTTAAAAATTGTCAAATCGGACCATAACTCGTTAAGTCCCCACATACCGAATATGTGGACCTCAGTGCGTGTGGTTGACTTTTTGCCAAAAATAACGGTAAATCTGTGATATATGTTATTAAAATTCAGGGAAAATATTTCTTTGATAATAATATACCCTTTTGTCGAAAATGGGTTGAATCGGGTCATTACTGCCCTTAGCCCCCATATACATAATACAAAGATTTTCGAACTTCCAGTTGACTTTATACCACATATATTGGCCAATGAAATTGAGAGAGCATCTTTTTCTAATAACAGTGCATCTTTGTGCATAAAATGAATAAAATCGAGAGAAAAATTGTCTTAGTCCCATATAACTCATATTCAGGATTTTGAAACATCCGGCTGACTTTACTCCTTATGTATGTTTATATTTATAAAATTGCTTGAAAATAAGTTCTCAAGTATACCTGAGCAATGTCAAAAGTTAATGAAAACAACCCTTACATTTCAACACCTAAGTACGTTGCAAGAGTATAAAAAGTTTAGTTACACCCGAACTTAGTCCTTCCTTACTTGTTCCTCATACTATTGGAAACTGTTGAAAAAAGACAGAAAAATGTAAATGTACTGGCATACAAAAAAATTAGTAATAGAGCTGGGAAGCCAAACATAAATTAAATATGTATATATATTTATCTTATATATGGTAGTACCCAAGTTAAAAAAATGCTATAGAAATTAAACGAATACTGTACTTACTTTATGTATTAAATACTTTTATTTTTTTCCTAACACTTAACACTAACCAACTCTCTAACCAACTCTTTGCTGATTTAGATTTTCTTTACTGGTTATGTCTGTTTATGTAGAACGAAATTTGGGTCATATAGATATTCATATGTATGTGTGTATTTTTTAACCAGATTTTTAACTTTGATTCGGGCGATTTGGGAAAATTCATATTTAAACATCCGCACATTTTTTAATTACTTTAGTTCAAACTTTAAGTACAAGTACATATGTACACAATACAGCAGATATTACCTACATACCTTATTCAACACTTCCGTGGCCAGGAAGTCATGATAGGCCTTTGGTTCAAAATAATGTTCAGTACGATGACGATGACAAGGTTGTGTACGCCCATTTCCATAAATATTTGAATTGAGTTCTGGTTCTGATACGTTAACATTCGCCAGACATGGTGTTCTCAGCATTTCTGATATTATTGATTCAATCATATGGCGAAGTCTTCTTTGTGAAATTTCGGAAAATTCAGTCAGCGTGTCCTCGTTGGTTTGGTTGTCATTTAACCCCACGGGGTGTTGATGAACTACGTGGTTATTCAGGATGCCAGGAAGATCTGAAGTATAAAATATTTAGAAAGTTAGTTTTCTAATCAGAATGTATCTTCATATATACCAAACGATTGCGTCTTATTATTTTTTTTTTAAAATTTCGATTATGAATGTGCGTTTTTTAAATACATTCTTAGTATATACATATACATTTTACAAAGGTTGTTTTACTAAACTATTTCCGATACGATTACTTTACCTAGTTTAACTTCAATAATGTAGACAACGTAAAAAACAGTTAGAGCAAAGACCAAATAGGCTCCTGTAATGAGACCCAAAGTAAAGTCCATTATATTGTTCTTCTTCTCATGTGGTCTGTCATACAATAATGCCGTGCTGCGAGGATTATTCAAATTCAACTGTTTGTTTATATTTATCCCTTGTTATAGTTTTAATTGCGTAAAGTTTATATTAAATACACACGCGGGAGCGTATATCTACATACATACATACATATGTATAAAAAGTTTATGAACTTTTGGGCTTAAGTAACAACAATAGTGCTGAATATAAATTTGTACGAAATAGAGAGAAATTTCTTTTGAATGTAGCAAAATTGTATTTAATTTTATACGGCTTATTAAAAGATAATATTATTTTGGCAGCTCAACGAAATTGGTGTTCCCGGTAGATTAACAATCACATATTCGTGTACATTGAAATGTCGTTCAGTGCGCTGAGCTTGACCATCACATGCATAGACTTTGGCTTCAAATGACGTCTTTCTCTTAAGAATTTTGCACGAACTAAATCAGGTACCAGATTAAAATTGGGTGAAGGTAAAAGTTAAAACCGTATCAGAACGCTCTATTGATTAAATTAATTAATTTTCTTACCAAATCGAAATGGATATAGTGTTATATACATATATCAAAATGATCAGACGAATTGATTTCCAGATACAAGATTGTATGTACTTGTACATTCATTTGTCTATACAAATTGGATCAGTTAAAAGCGTTGCTTGGAACGTTATTTTTTATCCTGTCAACTTTTTATATTTTTAAGAAGTAACTCAACCATTAGTTCCGAAAAATCTACGTTTTTTAATTGTTTTATATACTTGTAGGTAAATTAATTTTAAAAAAAGTAGAAGTGGAACATTTATAAACGATTATCTCAGGTCTTCGTAATTTGCGATTGGTTTCTAATTCTTAAGGTACGTAAATTGGGAGTTGATTCGTGTGGGGCCATTTGGTTTGTTTTTATTTAAATTTCGTTAATAATAATGAACAAGATTACAAAAAATAACTTGTTCAAGTTCTTTGAGGATTTAAAAAAACGCTGGCATATGTGCATTATATCAAGGGGTGATTACTTTGAAGGGCACAAAATAGATATTCATAAATAAATAAACATTAAATAAATACAAAATTCGCGATACTTTTTGAACAAACCTCGTATGTCACTTCTAAATAATTCGATATACATCCATATATTCATAGGCATATAGTATTTGAAGTTCCTATGTTCCTAGCAATTTTCTCAATTTCTTTTTATACTCTCGCAACCTGTTGCTACACAGTATAATAGTTTTGTTCACCTAACGGTTGTTTGTATCACCTAAAACTAATCGAGTTAGATATAGGGTTATATATATAAATGATCAGGATGAAGAGACGAGTTGAAATCCGGGTGACTGTCTGTCCGTCTGTCCGTCCGTGCAAGCTGTAACTTGAGTAAAAATTAACATATCTTTATGAAACTTAGTAGACATGTTTCTTGGTACCGTGAGACGGTTGGTATTGCAGATGGGCGTAATTGGACCACTGCCACGCCCACAAAACGCAATTAATCCAAAACAAATAAATTGCCATAACTAAGCTCCCCAATAAGATACAAGACTGTTATTTGGTACACAGGATCACATTAGGGAGGGGCATCTGCAGTTAAAATTTTTTTTAAAGTGGGCGTGGTCCCGCCTCTAATAGGTTTAATGGGCATATCTCCTAGACCGCTAATGCTATAATAACAAAATTCACTGAAAGCAAATGTTTTTAGCACTTCTATTGACGGTGTGAAAATAGTTGAAATCGGGTGGCAACTCCGCCCACTCCCCATATAACGGTACTGTTAAAAACTACTAAAAGCGCGATAAATCAAGCACTAAACACGCCAGAGACATTAAATTTTATCTCTGGGATGGTATGAGATGACTTTATAGGAACCGCGTTCAAAATTAGACAGTGGGCGTGGCACAGCCCACTTTTAGGTGAAAACCCATATCTTGGGATCTGCTTAACCGATTTCAAACAAATTCGGTGCACTATTTTAAATTTCATCTGATTCTTTCACTTTCCACTATGCATATCAAGCAGCAATGATTATATCGGGTTAAAACTTTGCGTGAATAATACGTATGCCACCTTGTGACCAAAAATTGTCTAAATCGGACCAAAACTGTTCAAGCCCCTAAGTACTAAATATGTGGACCCCAGTGCCTATAGTTGACCTACACCGAAAATATCAGCCAATCCACAAAGAAATCTCAAACGAGTACACCATTTGACTTTGCGAGAGTATAAAATGTTCGGTTACATCCGAACTTAGCCCTTCCTTACTTGTTTGTCTTGTTATTGTTATTTTACCGATGCAATTTTCTTATTTATTCATTAAAAACATTCCGTGATTCTGATTTATACGTCTATGTATTATATTGCAATACGATTATAGAGTTTTGACATATCTTACTTAATGCTTATGTGTAATTACACACTTGTGAATATTAGTGTTTTACGTATTGTACAAAGTACACGCCTATATTAAATAAAGCGGTGTTAAAGTTCAGTAACTAGAAGTGATCTAGTGAGCTTATTATTATTATTATTTGTTATAATGGCCTTGAGAAGAAATTTTTAATTTTCTTGAAAAGTTCTTTAATAAAAGAATTTCAAGGACAAGTATGAAATACTGTATACAATTATGCTGTACATAAACCTACATACGTTCAGTTCTGAAAATAAGAGCAAAAGTTTGTATATCGTGTACTTATTACTGCTCAAAAGTGTAAAAGGCATATTCGTTTGAGATTTTTTTTATATATTTTGCCTGATTTTCTTAGTGGAATGTGAAAGAATCAGCTGGAATTTAAAATGGTGTTATATGAGATTTTCACGTGGTTGTAATCCGATTTCGCCCATTTTTGCACTATAACATTTCCCACTATAAATATGAGAAGAATGTTATGTACCGAATTTGGTTAAGCAGCGTCTCTGGCGTATTTAGTGCTTGATTTATCGCGCTTTTAGTAGATTTTAACAGTACCGTTATATGGGGTGTGGGCGGGGTTGTCACCCGATTTCACCCATTTTCACAATGTCGATAGAGGTGCTAAAAACAATGCACATTAAACTTGTTATGCGGCGGGACCACGCCCACTTTTTAAACGAGTTTTTAACTGCAAATGCCCCTCCCTAATATAATCCTGTATACCAAATAGCAGTCTTGTACCTTATTTTGGAGCTTAGTTATGGCAATTTATTTGTTTTGGATTAAAAGTGGGCGTGGTCCCGCCTCTAATAGGTTTAATGTGCATATCTCCTAAACCGCTAATGCTATAATAACAAAAATCACTGAAAGCAAATTTTTTAAGACCTCTACCTACAGTGTGAAAATAGTTGAAATCGGGTGGCAACTCCGCCCACTCCCCATATAACGGTACTGTTAAAACCTACTAAAAGCGCGATAAATCAAGCACTAAACACGCCAGAGACATTAAATTTTATCTCTGGGATGATATGAGATGACTTTATAGGAACCGCGTTCAAAATTAGACAGTGGGCGTGGCACAGCCCACTTTTAGGTGAAAACCCATATCTTGGGATCTGCTTAACCGATTTCAACCAAATTCGGTGCGTAACGTTCTTTTCATATTTCTATGTTATATTGCGAAAATGGGCTAAATCGGACTACAACCACGCCTATTTCCCATATAACACCATTTTCAATTCCATCTGATTCTTTCACTTTCCACTATGCATATCAAGCAACAATGATTATATCGGGGTAAAACTTTGCGTGAATAATAAACGTATTATGTATGTATGCCACCTTGTGACCAAAAATTGTCTAAATCGAACCAAAACTGTTCAAGCCCCTAAGTACTATATATGTGGACCCCAGTGCCTATAGTTGACCTTCTACCGAAAATATCAGCCAATCCACAAAGAAATCTCAAACGAGTATACCATTTGACTTTGCGAGAGTATAAAATGTTCGGTTACATCCCAACTTAGCCCTTCCTTACTTGTTATATATATATAACCCTATATCTAACTCGATTAGTTTTAGGTGATTCAAACAACCTATTATACTCTGTAGCAACATGTTGCGAGAGTACAAAATAAACGTGTTACAGTTTAATTCATGTTCAATTATAACTAAAAAGTTATATTATTTAAACGTAACAAGGAAAATTTTTAGGGAAAAACGATCTAAACAAACTATAAATAGTGGATAGTACTTATTTTTACTACTTAAACCATATTGTTCTATTATTTCACACATGGATAATATTAAACCGGTAAATTGGTGTGTTCATTCACCAATATAATTTAGCTTATGATAGTCAAAAAATGCTGAAGAGTAAGTTTTACCTTCTCTAAATATATACAGGTACATACCTACGTACATCATACGTACAGGTGTATTTTGCTGAGTTCATATTATTAATGCCTATTAATATGAAACATTTTCCAATAATATTCATATACTCGTGAGTAGTGAATAAGAAAGCAGAGTATGAGTGTGCAATTGTTGTTTGGTGTTTGGGGGTTCACAATTTACCAACATCACAATTAGAGAGATTGGCCTTTGAGTATTATTTCAATATACAGTAATACCCCGACTAACGACACTTCGTTTTACACGAATTCGGAGATACGCTGTGAAAGATTCTCAATCTTTGCATCGCACAGATGGAAACATTGCTACATTCATGGTGTGATAATCAAGTACGAGTGAAAAATTGTACTGTTACTCAAAATACAAAGTGCTTTTAAGCAAAGCAGATTTTCGAAAAACTTAAACAAGAAGCTGGGTAAGTGGCTAAAAATTAAGTGTTTAAAGCTAGAAACGGCTAGTTCAGCCGATTTAAGAGTCGTTATAATTAGCATAGCATCGCAGAGAGTGGAAAGAAAGAAAAATAAGCTCTCTTTATCCAGAAAAACTCAAAACAATGATAGACGAAGGTGGCTACACTAGCCAAACCATTTTTAACGTAGATGAAATCGGTATTTTTGGAAAAAAATACCTAAAAGAAGTTTTATTGCGCCAAGGATTAACAGTGATGGTTCGTGCGAAAATTGAAACCTCTCTTAGTTTATCGCTCAGAAAATCCAAGAGTCTTAAAATATAAATCTAAAGCTGGGTTGCCTGTCATTTGGAAGTCTAATCCGATAGCATCGGTGACAACTTCTCCTTTTGAAGCCTGATTTGGTCTTCATTTTATTCCTGAAGGCGAATGTTACTGTCAATTAAAAGAAATCTCAATTAAAGTGATGCTGCTAGTTGACAATGCACCAGGTCATCCTCCAGCAACTCTTATTAATTTCGATCCACGAGTGGAAGTTGAATTTTTGCCACCAAAAATTACCAGCTTCCTTCAACCAATGAACCATTTAAAGCTTACTACACACCCAGGGAGAATCAGTTTCAGATCCTGAACATATCGATAGCATAGTAGGGGAAGTGGTCGATATTGCCAAACAATTAAATTTAGAGGTCGATTATGATGACGTTCAGGAATTGCTAGATTCACACAATTAGGAGCTAACAATTGACGAGCTTATAGAAATGCGTAAGCATGAGTAAGACATTGAACAAACTGATTCGGTAGATCCAGTTGAATCGGGAAATCAAATGACAATTGCAAACTTATCAGAAGAACTCAATTCAATTGAAAAGGGGTTAAAAATTTTAGAAAAAATAGATTCTAATGAAGAACGTGATTCTACTACAAAACGGGGAATAAAAAAATTTCTGGTATGCTACGAGGAAGAAGAAGAAAATCTCGCCAGGAAACATTGCTGGAATATATAATATAAAGCCTTCGACATCAAAAAAACTTTGATTCAGGTTACTTTATTCATTGTAATGTAAATTGTTTTACTATCTTACACTTCATTAAACATTTTTCTTCTAGATTATTGTTTTCTTTAATCTTTGGTCCCTATTAAACACACTTTATTTGTACTTATATGGAAAGTTGAACACCGACTTACGCCAAGGTGTTAATGATACTATTAGCATTGCCAGAAACTTTGAGCATCGACTAGATGCATACTTATGCAAAGGATAATTATCATTGCATCTTAATAATAATATTGTATGTCACTATTAAACATCAATGATTTTCACCAGAGATCCATATTTTTTACGCTCCTATGTATAAAAAAGTAAATAATGTAAGTATTGTTACATATACCTATACTATACTAATATGTCATACATATGTACATACATATGTCAGCGATATAATAAGTAAGCGATAACAAACGAACGAAGTTCAGTAGTGGCCAAATAACGTATAGCCTTGTGTGTATGGGGCTTTTCGTTATCTTCAAAAGATAAACAAGTTTAGCTTTGTTTACGAAATTGTTTTAATTTGGATTAACTTCAAAAATTTTAATTTTAGGTTGACACCAAACTTTTAGTATATTTTTGCGTTGTTTTACGCAATTCTGAATACTTTGCACTTTATATATGTATATATTTTCTTCCAAAAATGTTCATTAATTTTTTCGAAGTCGCTCATCTTTAGCTCAAAATTAAAATCTTAATTAGGTTATCATTCATTGATAAATATAAGCAGTATATTCTTAAACTTTAGTTATTCAAAATCAAACCCAACCACGTTTACTTTGATATGTTATTTAAACAACTCGACGCGCGCAACTCATCTGAAAAGAAATGACACTTTGCACAGGTGCTGACATCGGCCCTAGTGATTGTTCGGTTGTTTTCTGTGGTGAGTTTGTTGTTGTATGTGCTATTGAGTTGAAATATTCATATTTCATGTTTTACTGATAGTAACATTTCTATTTTTTTGTATTTTCATATTGTTGTTGTGTGAGCTTATGAGCTTTATCAGTAAACTTTCTATACGATTGTTATTATATTTTGCTCTTCATCCACGTTGAGGAGCGTTTATATTATTTCTGAAAGATAAAAGATTCTACTCAAAAAATCATTCTACTATGTGATTTAAAGTACATATTTAGTAACCGGTTCTCTATATATACTATACGAGCTGTCTCAATGTTTAGCTTAGGGTATTTTTATATAAATCATTACATAATTATTTCTATGTATTCATACGCATGTATGTATGTACATATGTGTCTTATCATAACATATCCATATGTATCTTTTCATAATATTCGCACCAAAAAGCTATCACCAAACATTCATTGGTGAACGATTATAAAAGAAGTATATTATAGTATATATTCTCGGCACACATAATATACTTGTATGTATGATTTTATGTACGAGCATACGAGTAAATGCATAAATACGGTACATGCGGTGTGTACATACGAGTAGGTATATACTACTGTATGTTATGGATGTGGATGTTATAGATGTGGATGTGTTCTTTATAGAGTTCAAAATCTTTTAATTATTGAAAAACAGATATAAGCTAAGCTGTATAAGGTCATGGAATGACTTTAGAATATTTTATAAGCTGACGGTTTCACCTATAGGCTTCACATTGTATATACAATTATTGAAAGATCCGAATATACAATGTTTCGTTGTGCCCGAACTAAGTTCTTTCTTACCTGGTTTGAGTCTTTATTACTTTACTTGTAAACAAGGTTCTGGTATAATCGATCAAAACTCGCTAAACTAGGGAAATAGCTTTAAAATCATAAAATATTTCGGCACGTTTGCCTAACTTATAACGATAAACGGTTGTTGAAAATTAGAAACCGTGAATGGATTCTAATTATATTTGATATTTCATTGAATTTATTAAAATGAGAAAGATAAAATGTATGATTTAAGTAAAAATTTAAAGATTTGCGAAGCATATCAAGTGTAATACAATCTACCTGTTAAAATTCAGAACAAAAAATGGGCATACTGTTATGTAACAGATATATTCTGGATGCTGAGTTTATTTCTTCTTTTTTTATGAACTATTTTGATAATATTAACACTAAACCTACAAGAGCGGTCAAATAACCGCTTTTGAGACTTTAATTAAAATTGTTTCATTCCAAATTTTTATTTTTCTTGAACTTACTGCACGCCTTTTTTTATAATATATAAATTACCACTTAGTGAATTTGTTGTTCTCAAACTCACTGAACCATTTATAGAGTGAAATATATAAAGAAATATAACCTCCGATAATTTTTTTACGAGCACATCTTTAGCAACAAAACTTTTATCAAAAAGAACTACCTTAGTAGGAACTATTCGGGCGAATAAGAGGGAATTACCCAAACCTGCAAAGGAAAGAAAGACAAAATGTCACGTTTTTCAACGCAGATTTACAAATCAAATATTTATACTCTAACAATTTACAAAAGCAAACCGAACAAACAAGTTCTCTTACTAAGTTCGAAGCATAAATATGTAAAAATTTAAGAAACAGGTAAATATAAAAAGTACAGCACAAAATCTAAATCTAATAGATGGCTTGTCCAGGTATTTTACAACATTCTGAATTTAGCTGCTATAAATGCTTGGATTTTATATAAGCAAACCACGCGACAAGAATTTTTATAATGGCAGAGGAACTTTCCACCGAATACCGCGATATACATGAACAACGAAAAACGTGTCAAATTGGATATTGCAAAAAAAAAATAAAACCATAAACATTTGTTCTACATGTAAAAAATATGTTTTTGGAAAATGTTTACGGGAGAGACCCTCCATCTGTAAAAAGTGCGACAACGAATAAATTTTATTTTAGTTTGAAAAAGGATTCTATGTAAATGACTGAAGTAACATAAAATTTTTCATTTTCGAGCCTTCTTTCTAAAAATGTACTCCTAAAGCCTGAAAAATAAATGTTTTTTAATTATTATATGATAATTATTTTGTGTTTATTGTTTATGCTAAATTCTGTATTAATTACAATCAACTGGAAAAGACTAGGTTAAAATAGGTATATATTATATAATATGGCTGTAGGTTTAGTGTTAATTAAGTTATAATATGTTACGTTTTATTGTAGACCGAGGTGAAAAAGAGCACTGGAGTTAGCAGTGCCGAGAATTTGGAGGCAAACAGGTGATCATCTTTCAAATATTTGAAGAATTTTTTCCAAAGCTTTTAGTGGCGAAAATAAAAGCTGGAATCTTTTAAGGCTCTCAAATAAAAAGTAATGGATTATGATGATTTTTCGAAGTTACTTAGCAATGAGGAAAAAAACAGTTTTAATGTAGTAGTGTATGGTTTCATTGAAAACCATAGAGATGACAATTATGACGAGCTGATCATTGACAAGTTTACGAATTTCTCCATCATAGGATGTAGAACGTCTCTAAGGATGCACATGTTAAACTCTCATAATTATTCAATGTTGCGGTGGCGTTGTTATTATCCATTCTCACACTGTACGATCACGTGATAGAGGAAATAATTTTCACCAACTTTATTATAGTAAACTATAGTAGTTTTAGTTTATGAGATATGTACACAATACCTATTTAGAGGAGGGGCTACACATACAAGTACTTTTAAAAAAATGTTGCGAATATGCCCTTTCTAAGAAGGATCCTCTGTTTCGATCTCCGAATTTGAGTTTCTAGCTTGAATAATGACATAGTTTTAGCACTGTATAGTTGACGGCATTTTATGGTCAATGGTCTAATTGGCTCATCTGTAATATCAACTTCCTCAGTGCCAAGGAAGGGCAAGGAAGATTTTTTTGGACCTAAAATCACAGATAAGAATAAGTCAATGATTTATAATTATAGTTTTTTATTTATTTTATTTAAAGTTTATTTAAGTACAAAAACAGTTTTTCGGAAAAATGTGGGACATCCCGAAAATTGAGATTCGAATTCAGCTTATTAGCTATACCTAAACAGGAGTAATGCGAAAATAAAACTGTATTTCTCACATCTTAAGTATTTTAAATTGCTCGATTTACATATATATATTGCTCAAAATAACTAAATACTGACAGTTTAAATGAAATAAATTTTTAAAACACATTCAATTTTTTTCCAACTATTACAGGCAATGTTTCCCATAAAACCTTTTTTTTCAACCCTATAAAAACTAATTTTCGAGTAATTTTATTCATTATGTATAACTCTGTGTGTCAATAGATTGGGAAGTATATAAAGGTGATAAGGTAATAGAATATGGTTAAATTTGCAGTTATAATATTAAATATAATTCAACATTGTTTACGTAATATAATTACACCTAACCTTAAACGGTAGTTTGATTTCAGAAAAAACCGTGAAAAAAAGACATTGATCGTTTTCATAAGTTTGTGCTATTTACAATTGCTACGAACACTAAACTTTCTTGTATCCACAAAAGGGGAATTCCCCTAGATTTATGATATGAATTTTAGCAAAAATTAAATCTGACAAATAAAGGTTAAGCCCAAACAATTCTGAATCGTGGTAAATGAAATAAAATCGTGTAAAAACTAAAAAAAAATTATTTTTAAACCGTGTTGAATCAAAACCGTGTAAAAAAGATCGTTTAAAAACAGAATTAGGTGTACTCCTACTCACAATTTTCACTATTTGTTAATTGAGTGATTCGTATTTGGTCCTGCGAACTGCCCAATAGCTTAGCCACCATTTCCGCCACATATTCGCGTATTTTCGTTTTTTGATCTGGAGTAATAACAAAGGAATTTGCTCCTACTTGGCTTACGCTTTCGAAATCTGTAAAAATGTATGCAAATTCGTCAAAACTAAAAAGATTAAGATGCACATCCATATACATATGTATACATTTCATCGTTGTCATATCACATACGTTAAGTGGTTTTACAATTATATCAAATAAAACTTACATGTGGAACCTTCATTATAATCTTTTATCGGTATGTAAATTTCACTACGTGCTCGCATTGGATACACATATTTTTGGTGGTTGAAGAACATTTGTTCTGCTATCCAAGACTGTGTGTGTGTAAGCGAGTCCTTCGAAGAGTGGCATATTTGACATTCCCGCTGACCGGATTTTGGAACTAAATTTGAACATTTGGTAGCGTGACAGATTCTTTTGTTGCATACGAAGCACGTGATAAAGCTAATGCACATTGGAAAAAGTTAAACAAAAATTATGGTCCATAAAAATTTTTGCAAACATTCCGTAGAATAGCATACCTTTTAGGATCAATAATATTGATTGGACAGGAGCAAACATTACAAATGTTATCAACCACAGCTTCCTTTTTAGTGATTCGTCCTTCACCAATTTTACTAAAATATGTATATATGTATGTTTTTAATTGAGAGATAGTTAAAGTAAATATAAATAATAAAAATGTAAACTATAAGGAACTAATTATTTTACGGCTTGGTAACATTGAACAAAAAGAACATTGAATAACTGAGTTTGGTTTACCTAACGTTTGTTTGTAACACCTAAAACTAATCGAGATACAAGTATATGTATGTATGGTTAAGGTGACGATAACACTCCCCACGTAACGGTTATGTACAAAACTGTAAATGTGTAATAATCACAATACGACTTATATTCGTATGGACCGATACGAATATAAGTCGTATAAAGTCAATCAGAAGTGGAAAATCTTTATATTAGGTATATGGTACATGGTACACAAAAGCATGCTGTTAACATACATAAAAAAATTCTTTCCGAATTTCAATACCAGATTTTTCGGTAAATAGTGAGCTGGGGTTAACATTTTCGGTAAATGGGGGCTTGAAAAGTTATTATCTGATTCCGATATTTTTAGACGTGAGACGGAATACCTTAAAGTCAATATTTGTGCTAGGTTTTGTTCCGATCATTGATGCTTGGTTTATAGATTGTACAGTGAAAAAATCTGATGAAATTTAAAATTCTATTATATGGGTAATAAGGATGTAGTCCGATTTGCACAATTTTATACTCTTGTAACATGTTGCTATAGAGTATAATAATTTTGTTCACTTGTATGTATCATCCAAAATTAATCGAGTTAGATATAGGGATATATATATTTAAATGACCAGGATGACGAGACGAGTTGAAGTCCGGGTGACTGTCTGTCTATCCGTCAGTCCGTCCGTCCGTGCAAGCTGCAACTTGAGTAAAAATTAATATATCTTGATGAAACTTGGTGGACATGTTCCTTGGCACCCTAAGAAGTTTGGTATTGTATAAGGGTGTAATCGGATCAGTGCCACGCCCACAGAACCCCCACGCTCCCCAATAACAGACAAGGCTGTTATTCATCACAACGAATTACACTGCGGAGGGACTTACACTTTCCAGTATAAGATACAAGTACCAAAGAATAAATCGGGACAGAACTTTGTACAAATAGTGCCTTTGAGCATCTCAAGACTCAAAATTGTCAAAATCGGACCATAACTGTGCAAGCCCCCAGTTACCGAATATAGGAACCTCAGTACCTGGTGCTAACTTTTTACTTTTGGTTGTAATAACGGTCATTCTGTGAGATATATTATTGGAATTCGGAGAGAGTCTCTTTCTGACAATAGAATGCCTATATGTCAAAAATGGATTGAATCGGGTCAATACTTCCCTTAGCGCCTATATACCTTATCGACATATTTTCGAAATTCCGGTTTACTTTATACCACATATATCGGCCAATATGTAAGCTATCTTAATAATATTAAGTGAGTGTATTTTTCTTATAATTTTGCATTTTTGTGCCTTAACGGAGTAAAATCGGGTGAAAACTTGCCCTAGCCCACATATAACTAATCACAGAATTTTCAAACATTTTTGTTTCTATTCCATATATGTTGGTGATGGTATGCGAGGTACCTTAATGAAACTCAGGGAGCATTTTATTTTGTTAATAATATGTAATAATGTCAACTCCCAAATACTCCATATATTGATTTTCGTTATTCTAACAAACCTTATGCCAAACATGTCGGTCAATGTGTGAATTATATAATATATTTATAAAATTCCTTGAAAATATGCTCTTTATAAAATTTAATGGACAAGTTTTCTTAAAAATTGTCGGGAATAAGAATGAAATCGGTCTAGACTTTGGTCCAAACTTTATATCCCTAATATAGTGAATTGCGATCCTCTGGTTGACGTTTTCACATCAACTCATTATATTAAATTTAGCTTCTTCATTTGAGTTTATATCCCATATATCTCATTTATATATAAAATATAGTAATAAAACTAAGCGAGTCTAAGACCTATATAATATAACATAATAATATACCAAATTTTCTTGTAATCTATTGACGATTTTGTCGAATAATTAATGCTGAATTCTTTTGCAAGAAGATATTGTTCGTACAATGACCTATGGTAAAAAAAAAGCAAAAATTGACAAAATGACGGCGTTGTTAAAAATAAAGTGGATTTTTACCAAAATTTTTGGTCAGTTTTAGCCTGTCAAAATTCGATATTTTATCAGAAAAGTGGTAAGTTAGTTTATGGAGGACTAGAGAAAAAAAATTAGATAGTGATCGAATCATTTGTCTCCGAGTATTCACTCAAGCAAATTTCCGTCCAAAGATACACTGATGGAATTTATTATATATTTTTTAAAGGTAAACCGTATCGAAATATGAAAAAACAAGTTTTTAAAAATGTCACTTCAGTGTCAAATGATATTAATTTCTAAGGTATCATATGGAAAAGTATTTAAAAACCACTAGAACCTAATAAGGGGAAGTATTATTATTTTGTTCGACTCATATTATGAGCTTTTGGAGTTTCTAAACTAAGAAACGAATGTTCATTTCATTTTATTACACAATATTCGATCGTTGTTAGATTGTAACTAAGAATTTAAATCACTTTCAAATACTTTATTATGGTTGAAGTAATATTAATATCAATATTAATTACATTTTTTATATTCCTTTTTTAATACATATGTTTGTAATGGTTGAGGTCTGATCGCTAGATTTTCTCAGCAACAATAAATACACTATTTGTAACAACACAATTTTAAAATAATCCGCTTATTTTTTAAATGCAGTCATCGACTCGAATCCATGAAAGGTAAGGTGTTATATAATATTATTATATTATATTATACAATACTTTTTCTCGAATATTAGTCGTTATACGTCGTTTCTTCGTGTAATGAAAACTCTTTCTAACGTAAAAATGTATGCGGGCGCTTGAATTTCGTTATATATCATACAATTTCCCTAATACATTGATACTTTTACTCATCTACAACTATACATTATGTACACCTTTAGCAAATGCCCGTTACATGCTGCCTTCGCTGCTGTTGTTGCAGCCGGAATTGAGTTAACCTTTCCTGTTCTAGACGCCACACTTGGTGTCGAAAGTGCCTCTGTCTTCTTGTCCATAGTTTTTAATTATTATGTAAATCTTCATAGTAGCTATCCTATTCATAGTTGAAGTCCTCTTCATATTCCCTCGAATTGTTATCGTCAGCTTCACTGCGTCCAAATACATTGACTCTACTGAGATCAGTAAAAGTTAGCTTCAACAAGACCACTTCAAATGCGCAAACAATGAAAAGAAACATCAGCACCGTCCAATTTACATTGTTAAGGGTTATTAGCTTTTCCCAGTTGCCGTTCAACGTTGATATTAGTACCATACTGCCAGAAGCGTGATATCGTTTCTCTGGAATGATTCTTCTTTTCTTTTTGTAGTATGGATAGTGGTGAACGTCTAAAACTGATTCCAGTTCTTGTGGATATTAACCTTCTCAAAATATTGCTTTTTTTCGACACCTTTTAAAAACATTTGTTGCAATATTATGTTTGTCTTTACAACTGATTCGTGTTTTTGAAAATAAATGCCCCAAACCGTTTGTAATATTATATTTCGCTTCTTTGCCTGAGCTGCACAGATAGTGACCGATTAGACCGACAAGCGCTGTTGTGGTGGCTTTTGTGGTTTGCTCTGTCATTTTACGATTTACACTCGCTTTCTTTAGGTGTTGACAACTGTTGTTATTGTCATATACTCGTATTATTGAAGAATATCAACATAAGAGTATTTAAAAACTTTCGCCCGTATGCACAAACACAATAAAATAGTTTGCACCCACATATATGCATATATATTGACCAGCAAAGTATCAATCAAGTCTGGGATATTTACTTCCTCATTTCTTCAAATTTTTTAATTTCATTTTAAGACTTTGAAGTAGCTGACTGAACAGGTCAGTATTCGATTTCCGCATACATAACATAATATACTCTTTGCGTATACATCTGATGGTCTGTTATTAAATGGTTGGTTAGTGCAATGTACGGTTTGTTTATAAACATACATACGGGTGCCTTTTTTTAACTATTTTTTTTTGCGATCCCATGGTGAAAGTTTGTTGGAAATATCAAAAAAAAAAAAATTCCCTGAAAGTTTGAGCTCTTAATATTAATATTAAGTACTAGACCAAGGCCTGTAAAGGTTTTCCATCTAAAATACACGTAAAACTTGTTTTTTTTTGTTAATTTTATAAATCATCGGCCTTTGATGGAATTATCTCACTCGTTATTAGGTATTTCTCAGAATTGAACGTTCTACCAAAGTCTCCATTGCGGTAAAGTTATAACTTGCTCCTGCGGGGTAGTATGGGTCCCCAAACCTAATTTTTCCATGAAATTTGCGTTTTTTTTGGATTTATCTCGTAAACAACACTAGCTACAGAAACAATACAAACTTGTAGGAAATTTATTTCCTACAAAAAAGTCTTTGACACCAAATCAATAATATTAATAACCTTTGAGATACAGAGATTTTAAGTTGAAGTTGTACGGAAATTTTAGGTTGAATTGTTAAATATGTAACGGCGGGTCCCCGTTCGGTGTTTGGCCTCCTTGGATTTTCTGACCGGTAGTGTTGCTAAAATTAGCCGCATTTGTAGACCTTAAATTGAAGCTTATACCTGCCAAGGATATCCCAAGGAGACCTCGTGCTATCATTTGGCTGCCTCATCTAGAGGAGCCAGGCAAGCGGTGCATTATGCAATAAAATAAGTCCATACCTAGTATAGATGACTGGCAACTAGCACACCAGATATCACGGTGGTAAGGGTGGAAGAAGAAAGAGGGAACTTCCTTTTAGTTTTATCATACATGCTCCACGACGAGAACTCTCTCAACACTAACACAGGAGAACAGTAGAGAGGATATTCTAATAGGATGTGACGTCAACGCGAGACACAACATATGGGGAAACACCATGGGTGAGTAACTCTTAAAATATATTTTAAATAGCAATTAAAGTATATGTAATAGGGGCGATAAGCCAACATTCATTTTCCTAAGCTCGGTAAATTTTTCGGGTTGGGAGGAAGTCTTGGACCTTACACTATCAACAAAATCGGATAGCCTGGTCGTTGACGACTGGACAGTGTCCAAGGAACCATCTATGCCGGATAACTCCTGAATACTCTTTAGCATCCGCGAGAAATCCAGTACTCTCCTCAAATATCAAAACCCTAGAAGAACAGTAATTTATCCTAAATTTACCAAGATAGCAGCAAAAAGGATATAAAATAGCAAATATGTATAAAAATAAAATCAATAATGTTCAAGAATTAGATGAAGAGGTGGAAAAGTCTGAAAAGATTCTAACCACGTCTTTCAACCAATCGACACCGTTTACGGTTGGTGAAACCTTGACCTCAGGAACCTGTGAACAAAGGTGAGAAAAGCCTTCAATGGTAGTTATAAGACCAAAATCTCGAAATCTTACACAGATATCTTGAAGCAATACAAAAAAAGTGGTTATGAAAGTACAATCAGACTCAAGTCTGTCTTTATGTACATCGATAAAAAACTGCAAAGAATTCGTCAGATTAAGTAAAATATTGTCCAAGGAGCATATCAACATTTCCTATTTAATGACGACGGGTGGTACATAGACATCCTCTGCAGGAGAATTCCTAGAAAGACTCATTAAACGCACTCCATTTTAGGAAACTGTAGCGGAAGTACAACCTCAACTACTTGGAAATACAGCAGAGACCAATCAGGCAGCATAGTAAGATTATATAAGCTATAAACAGCTTCTTGCCATATAAAGCGGCGCGCTCGGATGGAATTATTTCATAATAATGCAGAAGCTACCACGTAGAAGAACACACGATAACGCAAAAGACTCTACACCAATAACCCTCACTTCCTTTATGCTAAAGGTTATAAAAAATCTAATGGATATGCAAGTACACTTATGAGCAATCCTAGGATATACTTTAGAATGCACAACAAGCTTACATAAAGGGGCGATCAAGCAAAACAACGTAAATGGAATACTACTTCAACTCAATAGAGGAGGAGTGAAAGTAGTAGCATATGCAGAAAATCAGTAATATTATGGAAAGAGCACTACGAAGGTTGCACCTGTGGACCGAAAACAAAGGAATAGGTGTCAGCCCTTATAAAACGAAACTGATGCTTTTCACCATTAAAACAAAAATACCTCAATTTAATCTTCCCTCATTCAGTGGTACAACAATTTCTCTATTAGTCGCGGCAAAATACCTAGGGGTTGAAATCGATTCCAAATTGAATTAGAAAATTAACATTCAATAACAAATAAATAAAGCGTAGCAATAATTTAGGTTCTCGGTCACAGGAACATTTCGGCAACCAAAAGGCAGACGAGTTGGCAAAGCTAGGAGCCTCTTTAGACGAATTCGAGGTGGAGTTAATACTATGCCCACTGGGAACGATCAAAAGAGAATTTTGTACGCATTTTGAACCAATAGCTCAGAGCAAATGGAAGTCATTAACTATCTGCAAGATAACAAAGCAGATATGCCTAACCAAGTTTGCTAGGGATAAGTTCTTCTAGTACCTCCTTATACAAAATGGGGTAAATCGGGTGATAAACACGCACACCTCTATATAACGATTATGTTGAAAATTACTAAACGTGAGATAACTCACTAAAGAAAGACGTCAGAAGAATTATAATAAGATGGTACGGACGGCTTGAATAGGAGCTGGTGCAAAATTGGACAATTTCAATCATATTTGGTGCATCATATAATCATGACATTCTCATGTCAGAAGGTGAAAATGGGCGAAATCTAACTAGAAGCCTACTTTCCATATAATTATTTCCTTTCATTTTTTTCCTTCACTTCACAGTGCATAAATCAAAAAAGGCTCGATGGTTACTCCAAGCCATGCTACCTTACATTCAAAAACAGTCGAATTTGGACAATAAATTTTGAATATGTGGACTTTTGCGCCTTATGCGGCTTCAGTGCGTTTTCTTCATATACCAAATATTTTAAATTTCGTCCCTTTGGTTGAATTTATAACTCATATATCTTAATAGAAGATATCTTAATAAAAGTAAACGAAATTATTTTAATTAGTATTATGTGATTTGGTAATAAAAATTATGGACAACAGTACTTACCTACACAGAGCACTAATATCGTAAATATATGAATATATGGTAGAGATTTGTGTTGGTTAGACTGACTTTGTAAGACCCAGAAGGAAACGTCAGAGACCTTATTAAATTTATATGTATGTAAATAAATGTTTAGCGTGAGGATCTGAATCGTTTTCGCTTGTATATATGTGAACTGGTGCCTCAGTTTTCTTGAGTCCTTTTCTCCCATGAAGTTGCTCATTTGGCTAAGTCGCCGATATCGGATTACTTTGGGATATAGCTGCCATACAAACTAATCTATTAAACTCAAGTCCTTTTTTGGAAAAACTTTTTTATTTGACAAGGCACTTTCCAGAAATTGGCATAGATTATTATCCAAGGCAATGCTACAATCTTAGAACAAATTGTTCATATTGGTCCAGTGTAGCATATAGTTGTCATTTAAACTGATCGATCAAGATAAAGATGTTTTAATACCTCCTTATGTTATAAATAATACACCTGTGAAGGGTTTTATAGCTTTGGTGTAGCTGAAGTTAACTTTTTTCTAGCTATTGTTTTTCTGGAAAAAAATCCTAACTTTAGAAAAGAGATAAATTCTGACTATTTTGTTTCGTTTCTTTATGAATTATATTAAGTTATTTGACTCACGCACATAGGGAAGTTTCGCACCACGTTTAGTGTCCATTCACTTTATGGCAGATTTTGCGGAAGGATTTTGGTTTGAAGGATTACAAAATCCAACTCGTGCAAGAATCAAAGCCAAACGACCTTCAATCTTGTCGCATGTTCGGCGAATGGGTTCAATTCGAGATGGCCACCAATCTCGATTTTCACAAGAACATTTTGCGAAAATCAGCGATGATGCTCACTTTTGGTTGAATGAGTACGTTAATAAATAAAATTGTAGCATTTGGAGCGTTGATAATTCACAAGCCATTGTTGAGACGCCGTTACATCTTCAAAAAGGCACTGTTTTTATACTCTCTCAACCTGTTGCTATAAAGATATCTTTATGAAACTTGGTACACATGTTTCTTGGTACCGGTTGGTATTTCAGATGGGCGTAATCGGACCACTGCTACGCCCACAAAACGCCATTGATAAAAAACAAATAAATTGCCAAAACTAAGCTCTACAATAATATTTAAGACTGTTATTTGGTATACAGGATCATACTAGGGAGGGGCAGTTTAATTTTTTTGCTTTTAAGTGGGCGTGATCCCGCCTGCTTTTCTTCTAAACCGCTAAAGCTATAAAAACAAAATTTACTAAGAACAAAGGTTTTTAGCGCCTCTATCGACTGTGTGAAAATGGGTGAAAACCCCACCCACTCCCCATATAACGGTACTGTTAAAAACTACTGAAAGCTCGATAAATAAAGCACTATACACGCCAGAGACAATAACTTTTTATCTCTGGGATGGTATGAGATTACTTTATAGGAAGCGCGTTCAAAATTAGACAGTGGGCGTGACACCGCCCACTTTTAGGTAAAAACCCATATCCTGCGATCTGCTTAACCGATTTCAACCAAATTCGGTGCATTACATTCTTCTCAGATTTCTATGTTAAGTTAAGGAATGCAACTGCATTAAATTCTGTATTCACCAAAATAGCTGACACGCTAAAAAGAAGACCTGCATTTGTTTATCAAACAGTCACGTAGACATCCGCAGCAGCATCTTTGGCGACAGCGGTAAGTTAAGTGAAGAATATATATATAAAATAAAATCAGACTCAATTTGGAGCTCAACTGAAACGGTGCATTTTTAATTCAATAAAAAACTGTTAAGTGCATCATAAAATAATAAGTGCGTTTTTAACTCAACAAAAAACGGTTAAGTGAAATAAAAGCTAATTGGCGCCCGAGCAGGGACCTCTTGACATCAAGACATCTGGACATCAAAATATCTGGACATCAAGACACACCACTGGAGAAAAAGTAAATGTGTAATTTTAAGTTAAGTAATTAAAATTTTAATATTAAAGTTAAGTTTTAATTTAAATTTTCATTTTGAAAAATTGTAAAGTGACAAATTTTAATAAATTAGAAGTGATAAAATGACAGAGAATAGCGAAATAATAGCGCAAATCATTGCAGCACATATGCCTTTTGGTTTGCGTAACGCTGCTTCGCTATTTCAACGAGCTATGGATAATATCCTTCGCCAATACGTTGGAAAATTTTGTCACGTCTATATAGACGATATCATAGTATACTCTAGCAACGCTGACGAGCACTATGACCATCTAATTAAAATAATAAATACATTACAACAAGCGCAGAGTAGAATTTTTGGGATACCAAATAGCTTATTATGTAATTAAAATGGATGAAAAGAAAATCGAGACAATAAAAAATTATCCTGTACCAAGGACACTAAGGCAACTAAGAAGTTTCTTAGGAATGACAGGTTATTATATGAAGTTTGTATACATGTATGCACACATAACAAAGCCATTAACAAAGTATTTAGCAGGAGAAAATGGAAGGGTTTCTCAAAATCAGCCGAACAAAGTTGTCATCGAATTAGATGAAAAAGCATTAAACGCCGTAAGCAAACTTAAGAATGAATTAATTCAACAAGCCCTCTCTCGACAAGTTTTGAACAATAATAATTTAGAAAAAAGAAACAACTACTTAATAGATACAGCACATTCAGTAGAAAGCTTAGATATTTTTCACATTAAAACAATCAATAACACCCTAAATTCATTTCCCCAACAAATAATATTAAATAGGGATAATGATCATTTTAGAACGAAAAGCTTTATTTCGTTTCGTTAAAACTTAGAGTTTTTAAAAGTAATTATAACAGATCATTTGAGTAAAAACTTGCTAACAGGAATCCATTGTAGTTTGGAAGGCTTATATGAAGTAAAGCAAATTTTAAGGAACATAATAGCAAACAAAATTTTTAACACAGATACAGTGGCAATTGATGTAATTAACGAGGATAACCAAGAGAAGATTGTGAGGCAAACTCATACGAAAGCACATAGAAACTATAAGGAAAATATTAAACAAATTTTTTAGAATTATTACTGGCCTGAAATGAAAAAACAATTTAAACAATTTGTTAGAAATTGCGATATCTGTAATAAAAACAAATATGACAGACACCCCAAAAAAATTCCAATTGGCAAGGCACCAATTCCAAACAAAGAGGGAGATATATTCAAATTGATATATTTTTTGCGCTAAACTTAAAATTCTCAACACTAATAGATGCGTTCTCCAAATTTTTAGTAATTAAACATATCGACGATAAAACTAAATTACAGGATAAAGTATTGTATTAGAAGCAATACAATGTTTCCCAGAAGTAATTCAAATCTTTTGCAGAGCGAATGAAAATACAAATTAAATATTGCGACCCTAAACATTCAACAACTATTGGACAAATAGAAAGAGTACACTCTACAATAATAGAAATATCAAGATGCATCAGGGATGAATTTGAAATAGTGAACGATTTAGAAGTGATAATTAGGGCTGTCCAATCCTATAATCAAACAATACACTCAGTAACAGGTAAAAAACCTTTCGAAGTTCTTTATAATAAAGTTAAGCATGATAATTTGCCAAATAAGCTAAAAGACATACAAATGATTACATTAACTAATAGAAATAAAAACAGAGATATTCGCACATTTAATGAAAATGAAGTAATATTTGAGAAGAACAACCAGTATCAAAGTAAGCTAAAACCTAGGTATAATAAACAAGTGGTCCAAGAAGATTTAGGAAATAAAATAATAATCAAAAATAGGAACAGATTAATACATAAAGATAACATCAAATCCTGAAATCTTTTAGGTTCAACATGTTACACCTCATCGTAATTTACATTACAATCACTGCTATTAGAGAGAGATTAAAGAGGATTGTTTAACTTTTTCGGAACAGGATTGAAGTATATTTATGGAGTAATGGACGATGAAGATCGTCAAGAAATAGAAGGAAAATTAGCAGTAAACACACATAATGCAATAGAGCAAATCAACCTCCAGAAGAATATTAATGAGAAATTAATTACGAAATTCAAACCATTACTGCAAACCTAAACCAACATTATTAAGAATTATTTCAGAATATTAATAAAGTTAATACTAAAGATTTGGATAATTTATTAAAATAAAATTGGAATAACAAACTACTAGAAAATCTAATGTACATTGAGACTAATATTATTAGAATCAAAGAAATATTAATGACAAGCCAAAATAATCTTCTAAGTAGAGATATAATAACGGATGAAGATAGTTTACATTTTAATATAACCTTCGAAAAGTTAAGTAAAATCAAAGTTGTAATTGTCCCTGAAAATGGAAATATTGTAATACTAGTTAAGATTCCATGTTTTACTAAAGAAACATATAAATTAATCTATATTCAACCTATACCCAACGTTAATCAAACATAAATTTATATAAGTACATGAAAATAAAATCTTATCACTAAATTATGTTACATTTAAGGAGACCTTCACTAAGAAGGAGTTAGAAGTATATAAAGACGGGTGTGTTGAAAATTTAAATAGTAGAGTTTAAATAGTAAGTTTGAGTGTTATTGTTGTTGTGACATCAATTAGTATTGCAAGCATTTTTTCGATGCATATCGAACATTTCCAAAAATTGGGTGCCTGGTCTCCGGTTGTGAAGACTCTCGTTACACAAAGAAGCGGCAAAGCTATTTCATAGCATTTTTTATCAACTTATGCAATTATAATTATTTATTTATTTTTTAGGCAGTATTTTTTCTTTGATATTAATTCAAGTTACACTTTTTAAGCGTGGTTACCGATACGTAAACACATTTTTTTTTTATTGAATAAATGAGAAGTTAATATTGTTTAAAATATTTTTATTATCTTACAATACATGTAAGTTATTCAGGAATTTTTATCATTGAAACCAGGGATAAAGAGATGCCCAACTTATTCTAGTGTGAGAGCGCCTCAAAATTAGCGTTTTTTGTGACATTTTTCATTGTAGCCAGATCGGACAAAATAATAATTTTTGGGCATTTAAATTAAAGTACCCAACATTTATTAATATTAAATATTATTATACATGCATCCATTAAACATATGCAGAAACTATTTAAACCCTTTTTTGTGATTTTGTAATACATTAAAACATTGGATTTTAGAACTTTCAATACTTAATCAAATGAATAAATGTATTAGCTCTCAATTAATAAATGTTTTCTATATAACGTTGTCAACCGGTCTGATTATTTATCAACGAAGTTGATGTTGAAATCGCCAGCCAAGATAAGTTGAAATTTATTACCATTGATAATCCGATTGAAATACTTAAATTCAACGAGATACTGATCTAAAAGGTAGGGTAGCTATTTACCAAAATAATAATAATGTCACTAATATTATGATTCCGAATATTGAATAATTTATTTGTTATTAATTAAATTTTTATTAAATTTCATATTTTTATTTGCCATTAAAAAGTTGTAATTGTATATTATTTTTGAATCACCCTGCTCTTCAATTTATTTGTTCCCCTTGAGATATGCGAAAATACGCCTAAAAGTGTGCAAACGTTTTGCGCATACTTTGTGATCGTCTTAGGTGGATTTCCGTTACGGAATTTCTTCATTAACTATGCAATTGCTTAAAAATTAAAAAGGATTTGCTACTTAAATAGGAAACATTCGAGATAAGATTCTTGCATAAAATTGTGCCAAATAGCCCCACTTTACGGTTATTCATTCAAAAAATTTGAACAAAAAGAACGCTATTAAGAGTTTGATCATCGAATTTCGCCTGCATTTGTGATATCAATAAAATGTATGTATGTATAATATATAGAGTACTTACTCATTTTCTTTCACTACTTTTTCATCAGTTTCTTCATTAATAAATGCACTTTGTTTATTCATATTTAAAACACTTTATATAAAAATTTTACGCGTACTCTCCGAACATGCATGTGCCTAGAAGCGTCTTTTCGCGGCGATGATAAAAGCTAAAAATCATACATTGAAAAACTTTTAGATGTTCCTTCTGGAAGGGAAAAGTGGCAAACCCGCAAACACAGAAAAAAGTGACAAAAATGGCAACATAGTTCTTGTCGATCTAAAGTATTTTACAATTCTAAAATATTTTCTATGGCTCGCAAAATCTGCGTCGATATATATGCATGCTCATGCATAAAAATTTCGCATGAATCAATTAATGTACATATTTATTATTATATACATATGTATGTATATGTACATATGTTGCATGTAGACAGATATGCAAACTTTACGCATGTTAGGTTTATTTTCGATACGGAATTTCTTGATTCGGTCGCCGCGCTCAAACCCACAATAAAAGCTATGCAATAGCTTAATAATAATGTTACTAATATTATGACTCCGAACATTGAATAATTTATTTTTATTAATTAAATTTTTATTAAATTCCATAGTTTTATCTGCATTAAAACAATTATATCTTAAATATTATTATTTTTGAATCACCCTGCTGTCTCTTCAATTGAATTGATCCGCTTGAGATATGCGAAAATACGCCTAAAAGTATGAAAACATTTCGCGCATACTTTGTGATCGTGTTATGTTCATTTCCGTTACGCAATTTCTTGATTCAGTCCCCGCGCTCAAAGTCCGCGATAGAAACTATGCAATAGCTTAAAAGCTCAATATAGGACAATAACGCATAAGTAATGGATAATGAATGGCATTCTTCACAGAATTTTCAAGTTAAAAGACAAAAACATTTCAAAATAGAAAGAATTTTTTTGAATAGAAATAACTCAAATTTCTAATCGAACAATAGTGATGATAAGAAGCTTACTGGAGCAGTTAAAAATGTATTTTGTTATATACAGATACATGTACATATCTATACTTACTCAATTATCGTCTTGGCGCCCGACGTTAGTAAATAAACTCCGCCAATGACTCCGATAACTGCGCTGATGCCTGCTAACAGGTTGTTGCATTTGTTGTGTGGTGAAATTTCCGCGACTTGCATTTGATAAACTATTCGGATGCGTATGTAAACACACAGAAAGGGGTTGACAAGAGAAGTTACATACTATAAACATACCATACATACTTTCACATTTACATATGTATATACAGATAATAGCTGTCTTCGATTCGCCAAACGTTAATCTCCAGCGAATCGAACAAACTATATTAGATACTCAAACAAACGGGCAGCACTTGTGGTGCAACCCTGCGCTAACATGTCTTCTGACACATGCGCAATAGTGTTAGGATTCTTTCTTAGTAGATAAATTCTTTTTTCGCGTGACTTTCTATAAATTATTATAATTGATTTTAAGTCTTATATATTAAAAAGTGGAGATTGACGTTATACCACTTTAATGAGATATCCGCATACTCTCCTGTTTCAATTCAACTCGATAACTTTGTTATTGCTTTCACATCTCAATTTTTTGACAAGAAATCTGAGAAATGACTAATCGAAGACAGCTATGTGGTCGATTGTGTACCACTTTTCAATGACTCGTTTAAAACGTAATATATAGATTTTTTAAAATTTCTGGTTTATGAGTGTTTTGAAAATTGAATTGTAATATATATCTATTTTGAAACTTCTAACCAAATTATAATAGTATGTTAAATGTTATTAATAAATAGTTAAAAAAGGTGAACTCATTAACCATTTTAATGCATAACAACTAAAGACTATTTTTGCCTCTGATTAATGGAGATTTTTAAGGAGCTTTTCAATAAAATACATACATATGTACGGAATTCGATTGGAACTAGTTTTTTTTTCTTTGAATTGTTTGAGCTTTATCTATGACCTTACTTCAAACAGGAACGCTTTACGTTTTTTATTACGCAACTTCAACGGAACAACACGTGTGTCGCGCAGCCATAGTTTAGTAGATCAGAAATTAGACAGTGGTAAAAAATTTAATCAGGGGTTTACCCTAAATTTATCGATTTCAATATTTTTTTACATTTGAGTAAATAAATAAATAAATAAAATAAAATAACTCTAAACTGTTTGAATTGTTTATTGTTGTTTTTTGTTTTTTGCTTTTTATTTACTCCGTGTATCGTTTGACGAATTACCCATGTGCTTGCTCTGCTGCTATCCGCTCAGAGTAAATAATCGTAAATACTTATTTGCTCAATCTTGTTACTCAAATGATACTATAGAAATACACATTTAATAAACTGTCTAAACAAAACTGCTCCAGTTTATCGACGTATCTCATTTGCTTCTTTTAAGTGATAGATATATTTGTATAGTAATATACTTATGTACTTATATTTATTGCAAGTTGAAAGTGAGTACGTGAAATATGTTAACTAAATCACAGCGCTGTAAAAATAAATAAACTATTGTATAGTGGTACCAAAAAATAACACTGTGTGAATACTAATATGTAAGTGTTGATTATAAGTATTTAAAGGTTTATAGACACTTTTACCAATACCTATGCACAATCTATACCCCAGTTGCATCAAATAGATGACACATTTTTACAAGACCTACATAAAATAAAATATTGTAGTTCAGTGAATTAATTTCGGATTAAGCTTGAAGATTCAGTAGAACAAATACAAAAACGTTAAAATTTGGTAATAATAGAATTAAAGGATAATTTTTCAAATATGTATATCCCAGTACATTTCAAAAGTATTTTTTCAATGTGGCAATAATACTATGACCATCTACATCACAATATAACCATATGTAGGGTCATATATACACATACCATACATATGTTTATATATGTATGTACATATGTAAAAATTACAAAAAAGTTAAAGTTACCTCAGCTAACTTGGAAACAACATTAAAAATCACCGTCTTATAAGACGTGAAAATATATTCGGATAGTTATCCCTTTTATCTTATATATGTATGTATATGTAACAGTAAGGCTAAAATCTACTGAATTTAATATTCATATAATCAACAACTTATTAAGGGATAATCCCAAAAATGGAAAATTTGACAATGATGATGATTATAAACCACATATGAATCCGTTCTAAAGTTTACAAAACGCAACCCAGCTATACGACCGATGATTTTGTAGACATCTCGAGATATTTCCCACGTAGTTTCAAATGTTCATGTTATAAGTTGAACGTTTTATGTTTATTTGACTGATTACAGCAAGGAGTTATAGGAAAATGAATTATTAGCGTAATTGCATAATTTAGATAATAAACCATTTGAAACAGTTTCGACCTTCGTTTGCATTACTTATTAGGTAATTATGTAGATATGCATGTGAATATATACATATATATATGTTTGTATGTATATCATCAGCAAATTATTCTCACACGATAGGGTAATATATGTACATACTCAAGTATGTTTGAATTCACTTTCTAAACGGTTACTAAACATGCAAATGCGTTGTTAATTGATGGATAGAGTAGTATTATATTTTTAGTTAAAATTCTTTATTATATAACTACTCATGTTGAAAAATAAACTAAACGTGCTGATTTTACCGTTGAAAATACATTTGAGCACACACACACACTTATCACTTCCCCTCCTCTACGCATGAAC
This sequence comes from Bactrocera oleae, assembly GCF_042242935.1. Taxonomy (NCBI): domain Eukaryota; kingdom Metazoa; phylum Arthropoda; class Insecta; order Diptera; family Tephritidae; genus Bactrocera; species Bactrocera oleae. Next base: position 74,879,143 of record NC_091538.1, read on the forward strand.
ACATCTATTAAATGTATATACATGTATGTATGTACATATATATGTGTGTATATGAATAAGTGCATACATACATATGTATGGATATAGTATGTATAGTCTTTCGAAATAATATTGGCTTATTACGTTAATACAACTTTTGAAATGCCCTCTGACTTTAAATAGACTAATTGACATCGAAAAAAAACTTTCTTACCGCGAATTTGTTATTAACGTAAGTTTAAAATAATTCCAAAAATATATGGAGGAGTTCTTCACCGTACGTATCGTGATTCTCAACTAGTTCAGCAAGTCGTCTCTCCTTCATTCACTAAGCATTGAATTTAAAAGCTTTTCTTTAAACTTTCATGTTTATCAATTTCTTATTCTTATTTGGATTATCTTTATTCGGTGTTTTGAACAATATTAATAAATTATGCATAGAACGTCACATAAACTCGAACACAACTTCATTAATGTGAATGCCTTAGATGCCGATTGCATTTCTACATGTTCATATATACATATTTATGTATATATTGATAAGCAGTTATTTTGTTAACCAATGGTTGAAAATAGATACTCGTAAAGAGAATATAAACGACGTTCAACACATTCTGTAGATAAGAGTAAAAAGCTGTTCAAAAAGTCAAATGGACTGGATAAGATAACGAAAGCTTTTATTTCAAATAAGATTACCTGTATTCAGAAAGCTCTTAATTATAACTATGAAGTTAAAGATTTAATAATACTGAGTTGCCTTTAGTGACGAGTAAATTTTTTTTCCATATATTTTAATTGTTTTTTATTGAGAAGTTGTAATAAATTTGTTAACAATTAAAACGACATGTTTTATATTATACGTAACGAAGAACTTCTTTTCTTCTTTACAAGAATGAATTTAAATCATAATCTATTGGTACGCTTTTATTCCGTTTTATATTTTTCCAATTATGACACTCTTCTAATAAATAAGCTTAATGTATAGATTATACAACATATATTTTCAACGCAATAAATAGTTTACATTTTCGTTAAACTGCAAAAACCGAACTGTTTTAAATTGTCGATCTGACTTTTCAACCCTTTAAACTTTTACTATTCGAAATACATTTACATTGAATGGTGGGAAAAGTAAAGGTAAAACAAAGCCTACATACATACTTTTAATAAGTAGAATGTACTATTCCATAATGGGCCTTCTACAAAAAGGTGTAAACTGAAAAGGTAGTCGCGGGATTTGAATTTGACAGTCGCTTGCTTATTTAATAAACGTTTATCTCAACCGTAACAAGATTTCGACCGGAATATAACCTAAGGTCAGTTAAGGCCCCAAAAAATATTTTAAATAGTGAGAAGTTGAGTAATTAATTTTTCGTAATAATAAAAACTGAATATATATACTCTTAGATACATATTATTATATTATGTTTAATTTATTATAGTAGTAATCCACTACTTTTAAAGGGGTTAATTGGTTTGATTTTGATAATCAACAGTCCCGAACTTCAAAAGTTACCGATGTCACCCGCTCTGTATTCGTTATCGTTCTTATGAAATATGGGCATTATTAAAGACTTCTTTTGAGCATTTTCATCATCTTCTAATACAGTAACCTACACTGTTAAAGGAAATTCTAAGTCTTCAAGAAAAAAATGAGCATATAGGCTAGTCAAACACAAAAGAGATAAAAAGTGGTCTCGAAATAACTTACTCGTGTGAATACATATTTTAAAATGATGGAATGGAATAATGCCAAACAAAAATCCATCACATGTTACTATTGTATAGCTAGACAAAAAATCAATAAGCAAAACCATAAAAAGACATTTTAAAGCATACCATATTAGCGAAAGAAGTATTTGCAAGCTCATGTAACATGTTTGACATATACATATATACTTGTAGGTACAGGTACATAAATAAATACTATACTACTATAACAACAACATATTGAGTTATGTAGATTGAGTTATTCTAAACACAGTAGGATTATGTACATAGTTTTTAAAGTGAGGAAATTTTAATAGTTGTATACTTGAAAAATACTATACTAAAATATACAGATCTTTAAATACAATTAAGAATCAACTGTAACTCACCTGAGACGTTCGCGCAACTGTCGGTATTGGGATTGCTGCCGATTCAACGCGAATAGGATGAGACGGCATTGTTGCAGCCGTTCGTACCTCAATTTCCAACACATTTGTTCTTTAGAGTTGTTGCTGATGCCAGTGCCGATGCTAATGAAACTGGCAAGTTTACCGTGAAAGTCAACAGCATCATTGCCATGGACGCTTTCAATATCTGTACTAGGAATGTCATTGGCACTCTGAAGAGTTTTATTATTTTCTGTTTTAGAGGTTAATTTTCCGTCCACTACCGAAACATTATCAGTAAAGCTGCTAGCGCCCATACCTATGCCGCTATCGAAGCTGAAGTCAAGTAAAGCTGGGCTGCATGAGCTTTTTCTTCCTTCCGTATCGATATTCAGTTTTGAACCTTTGTGGCCGATTTGATCACTGAGCTCTGTGTTACAAGCTGTATCTGCACCAGTAGGATTACAATTGGAAGTGTTGACAGTGATGCTGCTGAAACTAAATTCCCGCTGTGATGAAATGGAAGGGGTTTCGTCACTTGGAGCGATTGAAGATGTGACACCAACTATGAATCTCGCTAATGCAGACATTCCTTATTTTTACTTTATGAAAAAAATTTTATGTACCTACAATTCTGTACATATCCAAATGATACGTACATATATTCACTTTGAACTTTGTCTCACTAATTGTGAATAGTTTAATACTTGATTGGATGCTATAAATATCGTTTCACTTTCCTAAGTCACAGGTAATAGTAAAATTTATTGGAATTGAAGTCTTCACTTTTTCGCATAATTTCATTATACGGAAATTTCAGATGCGAGTGACCCATGTAATTAGTTGTGCCACTATGCCAAGACACCTTTGGTTTGTGCAAGCCTCGTCTCAATTAAATACCTTCACATAATTATCTCACGCTCTCATACTAATAAATATGTATATATAGTACACATATTCAATTGAATCTATACAAATTATCTGGTTTCATTTCTTGTGTTTTTTTTCATTATTCACTGAATTTGTCTCTTACTTGTTTCGTTTACTTGCTTTTGTTGTATTCAGTATACTTTTATATACTTATTATTTGTATTTAACTTCTACCTCTCTCCGTGATAAGGGAAAACTTGGTGAAAAGTACGTTAGTAAAAGAGAAGATGATATCTGTCTTATAAATTCTTAATGTAATGACTTACTACGGGTCATAAAAACTACTATAACAATTTTTTAAAACAGTTACATTTATTAATTGATTCAATAATAAATAACATAAGAAAATATGGTTACAAACATACAGCGCGTTCTCGGTAATATCAAAAATATATGCACGCAAACTAATATTTTACCTTAAAATTATATAACAGAGAAGGAAGGTCTAAGTTCAAGTGTAACCAACGATTTTATACTCTCGCGATTGCTTTACGCTATATAAACTCAACCAATGAGACGAAATATAATATATTGGGTGTATGAGTAAAAATTCAACCAGAGGCTTAACTAAATATATTAGCGATATGGAGTTTAGACCGATTTCATTTTAGTTCACCACTAAACGACATTACATACATAATTTCAATAAAATATCAGACATATTGATCAATATAGTCAGTTGGAAAGCCGAAAATCAATATATTGGACTTGGGAGGGTTTTAGAAGATTATATTTACTTTTGGCTCTAAACTAAAGTATGCTGGAGAACATATTTCCTCGGAGTTTTACTAAAATAACCCCTATTCGGCTTAAAATCTAGAATTATGGAAACCTTTATATGTAATATATGGGCCTGTGTTAATTTGTAGTAGACAGCTCGTTTCGATATCGGGATCATTAGTAATGCAATATAAATAAAAACCTGTACTAATTTGTATAAATATCGGGTGTTTCTTTATATTTTGTATTTTAGTTTCAATAAAATGGAGAAAAACCAATATTTTTCCTTTATTCAAATTCAACAGAACAGAAACTAATACTTACACACCGAGCAATTCATAAAGCCTTTGCGTACGTATAAAAGAGTTTCCGTTAGAATTGTCAATTGGGCCTTAAGAAACTCATAGAAACTTTAACATAGATCTCTGGTAGCGCTGTTGGGAAATTAACCAGTGATTCGACACGCGATATATGATTTCTAAAAATCTGTATTGCTAGCAATATTGCCAATGGAGAGTGCTCATTGCTAATGTTTGACATTCATTGCTAGCAACGAACTGTCATTTTGATGGTTTGACAGAGCTGTTTTCATTTCTACAGAAAATTTTGAGCATCAGAATGTGCATGTATACATATGTACATAATTTCAGTCGCATGTGCCAGGACAGATAAAACGTCAATGAATGCATGCATGTATATGTTTGGTTGCGATACTGCAATTTTGAATAAAATTTTTTAAACGGTTCAACAGTTCAAACATGCGCTATATCAGCTCGAACATAACAAATGTCCACACAAAAACATTGCAAACCCCTATGGCTTGTAAGGATTATATGACAGCTGGCACAGAACCTCATTGCACGAAAATTAACATAACACATTTTACAGCGATTGTGGATTTATTTTTGTGTGTTTTTTTCTTGTTTTTCAAAGATTCATAGCTTGGTTTCTTAATACTGACTCAAATATTATTTTGGAGAGACTCGGATAGAAAATACTGTCACAAATTGTATAAAATGCAGGATCACGAAATATTTTAAGATAAACTATGCATAAATTCAGTATAAAATTGATCAACAGTTCAAAAAATGTTAAATTCGATATCTGGCTAAAAAGATGCATGAACCGCTTTTACACAATTTAGGTACAATACAAAATCAGATACGCTAAACAAAACATTCATACACAATCTCGTTTTTTAAGCCAAATGTCGTTGCTCCGCTTAATTTTTGTCTATATTCTGAATCAGGCAAGAAATATAATACAAAACAAGTCGGATGTAACCGAACATTTTATACTCTCGCAAAGTCAAATGGTATACTCGTTTGAGATTTCTTTGTGGATTGGCTGATATTTTCGGTAGAAGGTCAACTATAGGCACTGGGGTCCACATATTTAGTACTTAGGGGCTTGAACAGTTTTGGTTCGATTTAGACAAGTTTTGGTCACAAGGTGGCATACATACATAATACGTTTATTATTCACAGATGGAATTGAAAATGGTGTTATATGGGAAATAGGCGTGGTTGTAGTCCGATTTAGCCCTTTTCGCAATATAACATAGAAATATGAAAAGAACGTTATGCACCGAATTTGGTTGAAATCGGTTAAGCAGATCTCAAGATATGGGTTTTCACCTAAAAGTGGGCTATGCCACGCCCAATGTCTAATTTTGAACGCGGTTCCTATAAAGTCATCTCATACCATCCCAGAGATAAAATTTAATGTGTCTGGCGTGTTTAATGCTTGATTTATCGCGCTTTTAGTAGTTTTTAACAGTACCGTTATATGGGGAGTGGGCGGAGTTGTCACCCGATTTCACCCATTTTTACACTGTCAATAGAGATGCTAAGCTTTTTCTCAGTAAATTTTGTTATTATAGCTTCAGTGGTATAGGAGATATGCACATTAAACTTATTAGAGGGCGGGACTACGCCCCCTTAAAAAAAAAAATTAAACTGCAGATGCCCATCCTTAATGTGATCCTGTATACCAAATAAGAGTCTTGTATCTTGTTGTGGAGCTTAGTTATGGCAATTTATTTGTTTTTGCTTAATGGCGTTTTGTGGGCGTGGCAGTGGTCCGATTACGCCCATCTGCAATACCAACCGTCTTACGATACCAAGAAACATGTGTACCAAGTTTCATAAAGATATCTCAATTTTTACTCAAGTTACAGCTTGCACAGACGGACAGACAGTCACCCGGATTTCAACTCGTCTCTTCATCCTGATCATTTATACACATAGCCAATAAAGTCTACGTTCACCCAACACTTTAAGTGAAGTAAAAATAGAATTTAAATAGGTAATTCAGTTCAAATTTTCTGTTCATTACACTAGTATATGGGAGTTTGGGGAAGTTGTGGAACAAATTCACATATTTTCGGTACTAAACTATAGTATATCCAATATTATACGTTTAGTCAATTTTACTAAGATATCTTACTTATTCGCCAATGTATGAGATATAAAGTCAGCCAGAAGTTCGAAAATCTTTCTATTAACATAGTTATATGGGGGCTAGATAATTATTGAATTGAATTATTCTTAGTAGAAAAGGATTCTCCCCGAATTTCTAATTTCTATAATATATCTCACAGGTTGACCGATGTTTTCGATAAAAAGTTCGCAATAGGAACTGTGGTTCTCATATTCGGTATCTGGGTACTTGAATAGGTTTAGTCCAATTTAGAAAATTTCTGATCATAAGGTGGTGCTTCTCAAAGGCACTATTCGTACAAAATTTTATCCGATACATTGATTAGTTCTTGATTAGTATACTGGAAAGTTAAAGAATCAGAAGGAATTTAAAATTGCGTTATATGGGAAGCAAGCCTGGTAGAAGCCCGATTTCGCCCATTTTCGTATTGTGGCATAAGGATATCTAGATAATGTTACCTACCGTATTTGGTTATAATTGGTATAATAGGTCCGGAGCTATGTGATTTTACCTAAAGGAAGCGGGGCCCCGCCATTGTCCAATTTTGGCGCCGGCCCTCTTGTACCATCTCGGGCGTAAAATTTAATGTCCTTGACGTAGTTAGTTATTAATTTATCGCACTTTTAGTAGTTTTTAACAAAACCGTTATATGGCGAGTGGGCTTGTCTTGAAATCCTGATTATATATAACCCTATATCTAACACGATGAGTTATAGGTGATACAAACAACCGTTAGGTGAACAAAACTATTATACTCTGTAGCAACACGTTACTAGAGTATAAATATATGCGTTTTTGAAGTTCTTTTCAGAATATCAGATGCGCATGCTAATAGCATTACAGTCGCCAAATTTCATGGAATTCCTATGTGCGTTTGCAAATATACCGGCATTTTTTGAATTCTACTAATAGAGAATAAGCAGAAAAAGTATCCGCTCACTGCTTATTACATTAGTTTATTGTAGTTTCTACGCGTTTAAGATCTGATAATTTTTTGTGCGTTGTTGTCAATAATACAGATTTAGATAATCGAAGGAAAAATCGGCAATTTGTGAGTAAATTTTTCGAATTATTAAGCTTTAATCGAAATGAGTGCAAAAGACAAAGAAATAAGTGTTGATTAGCGGAAAATAATATTAAAATTAAGGGAGGACGGTAAAAGCTTTCGTGAGTTGGACGAGTTGTCAACAGAACGGAGTCATCAGTGCGATACGTCATCCAGACTTTCAAAAAAACGGCAATTTTTATTTCAAAGCCTCGATCTGGACGTCCGCGTCTAACCGCTTCCCAAATAGCAGAGGATGTAAAAATACGATTTAAAAAAACAATATGCAGCGACACAGCAAAAAAAATATTAAAAAGGGTTGGATATCATGGACGAGTGGCACGCAAAAAGCCATTCATTCAAGCCTATATCTCTCTGGGAATCAGTTTTATGGTCGGATAAGACCAAATATAGTATATTTGAAAAAAAAGGAAGACATATGGTGTGGCGAAAAACTGGTACCGCCTTTGAAGCGCGAAATCTTACTTCAACCGTAAAGCATGGTGGGGGTGGAGTTCAATTGAGGGGGTGTATGGCAGCAAGTGGAGTTGGTGGCATTGAGTTTATCGAAAATATAATGAATAAATTTGTTTATCTAAATATTTTAAAACGACAAATGAAGCAAAGTGCTGGCAAATTAGGATTGCGAAACGTGTTTTGTTTCCAACAGGACAATGACCCTAAGCATACAGCGGAATTTGTTCGCCTTTGGCTTCTTTACAATGCTACAAAACAGCTACATTCGCCATTTATAGGCTCTATTGGAGCGCAGAATTCGCACACATACGATTACCAGCAAAGAAATGCTCAAGACCGTTATATTGGACGAATGGAATAAAATGTCAGCTCAAGATACGAGAAAATTACTACATTCCATGCCTAAACGTCTAGCAGAAGCGCTAAATTTCGAGGATACCCCACCAGCTATTAAACTTTTTATAATTACTTGATATTATTGTGTTCTGGTTGATAAGCGGAGACTTTTTATGTTTAAGTTAATTGTTTTTAAAATGATTCAAATCATAATTTGAAAAATAAGTAAATTCTTTTAAGCGAAAAGATATGATTTAATAACACAAAAAAAATTTCTTAATTGGTCAAACTTTTATTTTAGTTTAAAAGATTTTGTACCCAGTGAGCGGAGACTTTTTCTACCTAGTGTATATACATAGTATACCTATATATAGTGTAATCAGACGCCAGCAGATCATGTATGACATTTTTATACTCTTGCAACATGTTGCTACAGAGTATAATACAATAGTTTTGTACACCTAACGGTAGTTTGTATCACCTAAAACTAATCAAGATAGATATGGAGTTAAATATATACATATATCAGGAAGAGGAGTTGAAATCTGGGTGACTGACTGTCCGTCCGTCCGTGGGGCGTGGCACCGCCCACATTTAGGTGAAAACTTATATCTCAGAACTGACTCGATCGATATCAACCAAATTTTGTGTGTAATTATGTTATGCTGACATTTCCCTGCTATAGTGCAAAAATGAGCGAAATCGGACTACAACCACGCTACTTCCCACAGAACCCAATTTTAAATTCCATCAGATTCTATCACTTTTCAGTATGCAAATCAAGCACCAATGAATGTATAGGGATAAAACTTTGCCCGAATAGTGCTATTAAAGTAGGTCACTTTATGATCAAAAATTGGTAAAATCGAATTACAACTGTTCACGCCCCCAGATACTGATTATGTCGACCCCAGTTCATACATCGAACTTTTTATCGAAAATAGCGGTCAAGCAAATTCTTTCCTGACAACAGTTTGTTTAAATGAAACTCAGGGAGCATATTATTAGTATGTGGCATGTTAATGGTATGTGGTATTGCCACAATAATAAGTTAATAAGATACCAAATTTTATTGTTATCCATTAACGATTTCGTGGAATAATGAATATTAAATTCTTTCGCAACATGTTTTAATATAAAGTTTTACCAAGAGTTGTAAGAGCATAAAATGTTCGGTTAACTCGAATTTATCCCTTCCTTACTTGTTGTGCATAGTATTAGCCGCTTTAACGCTTTTGTATTAGGAGGATGCCAATCGGCTTTTTTTTCTGTAAGAGTTGGGGATAAAAAATTTACTATGGTGTAAAAAATTTTACGTTTTGCTAAAATGGAAACAAAAACAATTGCGACTTTAAGTTTTTGTCTTGCTATTCAATTTATTAAATGCATTTGCAAAAGTAATAGAATCTAAATAAAATACTGTACTTTGCTAATGGCAATACGAATGAAACTCGAATGGCTGATTCACATACAACTACAAGTTTGACGTATGTCTTGCGTTCCCTTGGTGTGAACGAACTCGTTCAAAAGGATATGTACTTCGAACTTTTCAATCAAAAATCTCTGAAGCAAAGCCAAGCAGAAGTTGTATGTGAATCAGCCATCATCAAGGCACAAACAGTCCCCGACGCAAAACCGTGTCCCGAATCAGCTGATACGACCTATCTTATGAGAAAGCAAAGTAAATGATCAGTCACCATCGCTTGTACCGTCCGCTTCAACAGACCGTACGGTAGGATATGCGCGAAAATTGGATTTTTCTCGTAGAAACGAGTGAACTGAGAGTGAGAAAGCATCGTTGTCAATCTCGATATTTTGTAGTAATAAAAAAATGAACTTGAATATATTTGAAATATTCTTAAAATCACAGTCGATTACACTTATTTATAAATAAGTACTCTATTTTTAATAGTTGGATTTTAGTTTTGAGCTTTTACATTATGAAAAATTATAACTAAAAAACTACATGTGTGAAAAATCGTGTATATAAATAGAACAATGGCAACGTTGGTGAAATGAAAACAAAAGAGAATAACTGATTTCTGCGTTGTAACTACGGTACATGTGATTTCCCTGACCTGGAACCCTTTCAATGTATTTTTGCGTTGTGTTTCGGGTCATTGCCATGTATGAATAGAGTGTCCCCTGGTTCCCAGCCAATTTTTCTAGACTCGGTGGGTAAGTCTTTTAGAATATATATAAATGTAATCCTGGACTTTTATAATTCCATTAATTTTACGAAAATTCCTAGCTTATTGCACTGAAAATAACCCCATAGCATAAGGGAGCCACTACTAAATTTTAACGTTTGTTGAATGTTGCGTGAAGTTATACCAACATTCGTGTATTGGTTTCTGCGAACAGATTCGTTACAGACATTAATATTTAGTGTCTCTAAAATAACTTTATATTTATTCTATCGCATTTTCTATGGCTTTCGACAACAATAATCGTTTTAAGGATCTCTTTGCGCGTGAAGATAGCTTCTGTGGTCTCTCATTTTAAATGGTATTTTCGGCAAATTTGCTTGTTTTCGAATTTTTGAAATAACACTAATCGAAACACCGCGTCTTTTTGAAACATCTCCCAGACTTTTTCCCAGTTCTCACACGGACTCTTTTGTCGCCCAAACCGGTTTTTTGTGGGCGAGGGGACGACGAGGAAAGATGAACGGACCGTGCAGCTCGTGCTGGGGTGGCAGACTTCGCTTCTGCGCAATTCAGCATTATTTCTAATTTTGCAATTCTTTTCATGGTTGCAATAGCGCTCGGTTTCAAATGAATATGTGTATGTATACGATATTTTAGGAAATTTGAATTCTGTTATTTACATAAAATATTAAGCTGCTTTCATATCTATTTCTTTTAACCGCAAAGGATTTAGTTCAAATATTACTTTTTCACCCTGAACAGGGTATATTAAGTTTACCACGAAGTTTTTAACACCCAGAAGGAATCGTTAGAGACCCTATAAATGATAAGCATGATGAGGTGAGTTGATTTAGACATGTCCGTCTGTCTGTCCGTCTGTCTGTAGTCCCTCAGTTTTTAAGCTATCGATCTGAAATTTTGCACCTGTCCTTTTCTCACTAAGAAGCTGCTCATTTGTCGGAACGGCCGATGAGAAACTTTTTTTATTAACGAGATATCTTCACGGAATTTTGCATGAGTTATTTTCTAAGGCAACAATTTAATTTCCGGAGAAAGTGTTCAGATCGGATCACTATAGCATATAGCTGCCATACAAACCGAACGATCGAAATCAAGTGCTTGTATGAAAAACTCTTTCATTTGACGAGGTATCTTCACAAAATTTGGCATGGATTATTGCCTAAGGCAAAGTTCTTGTATGGAACCTTCATTTTTGTGAAAGGTATTATAGCTTCTTTGCAACCGAAGTTAACGCTTTTCTTGTTTTTATTAATGTTAAGTTTGTTAAATGTTGTTTTCTTTGAATACATGACATCTTACTGTTAATTGTATAAATTAATGAGATTTGTAGAACGTTTTTCAAATATTTGAACTATCCTTATATTTAAAGCGCTATTTTGATTTCGTAGATTCCATTTGTCGAAAATATGGATAAAATAATGGAAATTGTTGAGTCCACTGTTAAGATTGTCCAAGAGCTAAACATTGCACACAAAACCGTTTGCAACCATTTAAATAAGGCTGGATACAAAAAGAAGCTCGATATATGGTTGTCACTCGAGTCAACGCAAAAAAACCTGATGGACCAAATTTCCATCTGCGAATCGAAACTAAATCGGTATACCCTTAGATATATATCAATGAATATTTACGAATTAATAACATTATATTTTATAGCTTCGTTCAGTTTTTTCTGTATTTTGTATGCATGCGGCGGATATTTTAAAATCCTATTACCTAGCTCAATTTTCTACCGATTAGCACACGGTCATAGTAACATGTTGTACAAGAATATATTAGTAATGTACATCTAACAGTTTTTTGTCACATTTAACAGAGACAGATATTATGATATAATCATTAAAAATTATCAGAACGACGAGACTAAATGAATTCGCGGTGTACTTATGTCTGCTCTTCCGTCAGTCTGTCTGTGCATCCAATAACTCGTGTAAAAAACAAGAAAAAGGATCATTATTAGGAAGCTCTCTATCTTAAAGGAGAGGGGTAGGGTTCACTTAAACTGCTACAATAAGGAACATACAAAATATGGCTATGAAATTCAAATTTGACACAGAGAGTCACAGTTTCCGGAAAATTTGAGCGATCAAAAATTGGACAATGAATGCATTCAATCAGTGAATATCTTATCTTAGTTACCTTATGATGAATAGATCGATTCCCATTTGCTAGTTTCACTTTGAAGTCAATACTTTTATATTGAGCAATATATCGTTATAGAACTAAGTATGTACCATATATAATATTATATTATTACCAACAGTCAAGTTTACAATTTCGTCTTGCACATAGGAATCAACGCCACCATTGCTTAAATAAAATGGTTATGCAGATACTACTGTAAATAATATGGGTGGCGGTAATACGTAATTACTATTCGTCTATACGTAACATTTCTTATAATAATGTTCTGCGGTCATCTCAAATCTACTTTCTCTACTATCAGGATCTATTCTATTAGAATTGGTCTCTATTTGTGTTTTAATTTTTTTTGTTAACATAGTACGTAACTTTTACTTTCATACATACACACATATTGCAGTTATAATTAAATTTTTATTTAATTTTAATTTTACTGAAATTCCTATGAGACAAGCCATCCCAATAACATATACATATGTACATACGGACAAAAAGTAAGAACCATTGGCGTCCACCAAAACAAACTTTCTTTTTATATATAGGTACTTACATACATATATACTATATCATAATATGTATACGTACATTCATGTTTGTGCAAACATAATTTAAATTAAACTTGTTTGTTTTTATAATATCCCGCTATTCCCCCTGGTAGCATTAGTACATTTGAACTAGTGGATTTACATCTTAAATTAACTATCAAATTCAAGGCTCTAAGGTTTTCCTGCCGATCAGTATTTTATGACAGAGAGAATGAGAGAAAAGAGAACATTGTATACCATATGATATTTTATTCAAATTACATCAATCGCGTGGGCGTAATGGCCAATTCACATACTTAAGTATGTACAACTTTGCTCGCTTCACTTGACAATTCATACTTTAACCAATAAGCGAAGAAAGCAAAGGGTATGTCAGAATAAATACTTGGCTTTAAGTGCTTTTCTCAAATACAAATGGCGATTGTTGGTTGGCAAAGCGTAAAAGGGTAAAGGGTTGCCCAACATTTTGCTTCGCTTTGTTTCACATCGATTTTAACGAATTCATACAAAAGCATACATCGAACTTATCTGTCAAAGCATGTCTGAAGCAAAGTGAATCAAAAGTATGTATTTGAGCGTTGAAAAATTCGATTTCGACAGCGAGTTCAGAAGTAAAGTTGGTTGCAGGAAACGAAGAAATTGTAACTTTTCTGAAAAATTTCATGACACGCGATGTTTAATGATTGTAGTGTGCGTTTGATTACGTTGACAGTTCTTATTGTTTGTTGTTGATTTGTCGGATTTTCACACTCCTGCTCATCAAAGTAAAAATACGCATGCAATTTATCTCAGCGCATTACTACGCTTACGCAAGTTATGTACCATAGTTTCAGCTTTACTCACACTTGAGGTCTAATTCATATAAGGCATTTGTTGAAAATAAAAATAAAGGCTTTATAAAAACTTTTGTAATAAATTCATTTAATGAAATTTACCTAAAAAAAATTATAAGAAGTTGTCCATCATACTGAATTATATTGAACTAGTGATTTGCCTGTTAAATCAAGTGATGCACTATACTAAATACTTGTAGGTTTCAAGCCATAACCACTGACGCAATATATATTGAGCAACATTATATTCCTCCCATCATTAAATTGATGTAAACCATTTCTATTTGTTATCTGTATGTACACATAGTATGTATTTACATAAATGCTCATCTATGTACATATGTATATGTCGGATATGTTTGTTTGTTTATTCGCATAAATTTACACTTAGAGATTTGCGACAGTGTTGTAATGCTAGGAATGTACTACATACATACATACATACATACATTGTATGTCTTTATTTTTTTGCTCTCTAAATTTTATTACTTGTTACATCCATTCTTTACATTTGGCATCAATACCTTGTTTCTGTTTTCTTTAATTTTTATGTTATGAAATAAAACGAGCAACACTGAAATAATTTTCTATGCCAGAGAATCACAATTATATTATAGCGTGCATATATTAAACGCGTCCGATGCCGAAAATTACATCCCAAACAAGTTTTTCAATATTCAAAAGCGTACGAACACACTAAACGATCACACGAGCTTGTCTGACTAAACCAACAGACTGGTAGTGGCATACTAACCATAAAGCGCGGCAATGAGGACGGGAATTTTTGGAGTAATGGCGTACTGCAAATGACATGCCGGCGACGCGCAATTGCTATTGCTGGTGAAAAAGCAACTGGTACTGTTAATAGATCTGTTGTTGATATTGCAATCTTGTCGTTAGTATTTCTGCCGCTTCTGCTTTGGACGTATTTGTCGTCACTGCTAACTTCGCAGCCATATCATAATATATCCATTATTTTCGTATATTGTTGCCGTTTCCACTTATTTATCTTTTCTTCCCTTTTCTGTTAGTTACGCTAGTAGGTATAGGTATACAACTGTACAAAAAACAGTGTTGCCGCAACATCCAAAAGTATCCACATTTTATTTTCATAACCTCGTAACATGTTGCAATAGAGTATATAGTAATAGTTTCCTTCACCTAACGCTAGCTAAGCTAAACGAGACAGATATAGGCTTATATATAAATACATATGTATGTACATATAAAAGATCAGGATGACTGTGCAAGCGATAACTTCAGATGTGCGCAATTGGACCACTTTTACACCCACAAAATCAAGTTAAGCGTAAAACTAAAATTTAAAAACATAACTGTTATTTGGCACAAGTCATTGAAATATGGGAGCTTCTCTGCAGTTTAAAAGTTGTTAATAAGTAATGTTCGTTATTGTAGATGGGCGTAATCGGACCATTGTCATGCTCACAAAACGTCATTAATCGAAAACCTATAAATTGCCATACATAACTAAATCGTAAATTAGGATACAAAAAGGTAATTTGGTACAGTAAATAGTACTAAGTTGGGATACCTTTGATTTTAAAATCTTTGAAAAGGGGGTGCGATCCCGCCCTCTAATATATTTAATGTACATACTTACATACATATGTATCTCACAAGCTACTAAAGCTATATCAACCAAACAGGCTTAGGACCATGTCATCTAGCACCGTCAGAAGCATTAACATAAATTTTACAAAAAGGATGGTAGGGAATGACGTTGAAATTAACTGGTAAACTTGGAATAGTAGTATTTAATATTACTATACCTTGTTCAAAATTTATAAAATATACTCTTTAAAATCAAGCGAATTGTATATTTTTGTTTGTTTGGTACCAAGTCACATAATAAAAATCTATACTCTGTTTACTCGGAGTCTGGAAGAAAGAGTGTATCTAAATATATTATCTATTTTCAATAAATAAATTATTTCAAACGAATATAATTTGTGTCTCTGCTACGATAGAAAAAATCAGTTAATTAACGGTGTACTCGAAATAGTTTCTCTCCACATTCTGGATGGAACCCAAATCGATATATTTTTCAATTTCCGATTTCAAGTTCAATCCGTTTTATCTCAATATTTTGAAATCCTGTTATGATGATATTATTGATCGCAGCATGATTTCCTATGTAAATCATTTTTGGTTTGATGAAGCGATCAAACAGCTGTATAAGCTGTCCGGTCGTCAATAAGCGAATTGCTGTAGCAGAATTTTGGGCATGTGCTGAATACAGACTATGAGTTATGAGTTATGAGAATTTCAAGCATTGCATGCCATGATACTCGTATATACCATATGTCTGGTTGCAAATATTTGGTCCATGGTCTGTCCAGGCTTCATATACTTTGGAACAAATAGGAAGGAACCTAGTTGTATGGAAATTTCACGATGCACCAGCTGTAATTTGTAATTTTTGAAAAAATACTGATTTCAGAAACGAAAAGAAACATTAGCGGTATTTCTAGCTTTTCCTTCTAGTGATGCTCTGATTCGAGTTGTATGTACATGACGGACCAGAAACAAAGTGAGCATGAGATTTGAATTTGAACAATAAACGAGTAAATTGGAAAGGATCTCATTTCTCAGCAAATGTTGTTGATAACAGAAGAACCCCTTCTTTTGCAAAAATTGCATTAAGGTAATAATTTAGAAGCATTTAATGAAAGTTTTGCACTTACATATGTATGTATGCGGAGTCGGTATGTGCTTATTAGGTAAGGTATTTTAGTTAAGGGATTATATCCACTTGCAAGTCAGCAATAAAGGGCTTTTTGATGAATTTTGTTTTAAGAAAGTGAATTTACAGAATTTCATGTGCTTTAATTATCGGCGATTCATTCTTAAAAATTGTGGGTTACTTTGTTGCCGTAGTCGATTAAATTCAGCCTCCACCTTTTGCCCCACTCTGTGTTATTCTTGTGTTTCTACCAAGCCAAAGGAATCAGTTTGGTGTTGTCTTACTTATATGTACTTATGTGCGTGTGAATGTATGTACGCGTACGTTCTTGCTTACGTGTATATTTTGTTTGAAGAATTGACACAGCCTGCAATGCCTTAATTGAAACCTTATCTGCAAAGTGTTACTTATGTTTGTAAGTATGCCAAGCCAAACCTACTACGGAGATGAATGATATTGACAAATGCTTACAAAAAGAAGTTTAAAGATGGTAGTGGATCTTAAAATAATGAGAACACTGCAAGAAACATTTTTCAAAGATTCTCAATTATCAGCTGGAATAACTCTCGTAATAAAGAAACTAACTCAGGTATAAAATTAATGCAGACAAATTTAGAAAATTTGAGCTAGATACTGCAAGGGAACTAACGTCCAACACGTATTCCTGGTATTATTTTATTCCCGCTACTGAGTCTAGGAAAAAGGACGTTGAGATGTATCGACTGCATCATACACGAAAGAGCTCACGGGTCGCTTACTTTTGAGCTCAGATTCTCTGATAACTAGTCATAGAAATTTCCTTGCAAAAAAAGTAAATTTAATGAATTATATTAGAACTTTTTTATTCATTTACCAACTTAAACTATTTAAGATAAATTAAAACTCGTTATCATTACAATTATTTCTAATAAATCTTGTGACTTTAATTAATAAATAAACTAGTCAAAAGCAAAGCAAAAGATTTTGTGATTTTTCAATAGGTGAGAGGCGGGATAGTGGGAGAGGAGTCTGGAGAGTTCCATTAAGGGTAATATTACAATTATATAAAGCTAAGAAAAAAATATCGCCTTGATATTTAAGTGGAAATATTTTTGGCCATTTTTAACCACTGCGCTGCTGTGAGTAATATGTTCCTGCTAAAATTCATCTGAAACACAAAAACCAAAAAGATGAATACAGGTAATGATTAAAGTACTAATTAAAATATTGATTTTTGACAAAATGACGGCTTTTGTGAGAAATTTTACACTTCAGAATGGCTTGAAAAATCAAAATTACCGACAAAATATTATTCCTATGATCATTACCTGACAAATATTTAAAGGTCGATCGATCCAGCCGTTTCGGAGAAATTTTGCTCACCTATGTCTATACTGTCTATGAATACATTGTTTCGAGATGAATTAAACGCCCCTAAAGTTTTTTGAGCGGATTACATTGCCGGATCAACTTCGGAGAATTTTCTCAAATATGTGTACATTCGATATATACATATGCAAAAAATCGGTTTTTTTGAAGTTCACTAGTGGATATTCCCCTTAAAACAAATTTTCCAACAAAAAGTTTGTGTTCCGGTATTATTATTTTTAGCTAAACCTTTTGCAGCCCAATGATAAAATCACTCTTTTGATTTTGAGCCATATGCAGTCAAACATTCGAGTATATCACCCTCCTAGTCAACTTTTGATTCAAAGCTTTGGCGGTCATTTACCATCGAAATCTTTTTCGAAGAAAAAATTTGTACCCACATTTAAAAAGCGTCGGTTTTGGAACGTGGGCTTACATTAAAATAGACTGCTTGATTCGTAATTTCAACAAGGTGAGTTTGAACTTCTAGTAACAAGTTTACAGAAGATGTAGTTATTATTTTTTTCACGAAAAAAAATAAAATAGATTACTTAGTGAAACCCAAAGTATATGGTTTTATTTATAAAATTATAAGACTACTTTATGTTATGATTTTTATCCATTTTTTTATTACAAATATCGTCGAAAAACTTGAATAAAGACTTTCATTATAGTATTCACTAAGAGAATAAGGGAGCCTATAACAAAACGAGGAAAATTTTCTAGAAAATATTTATTTAGTTAGTGATAAAAAATTTTATGCAAAACGTAAAACGTTATCGAAATATAACTTTTTACACATAGGGCATTTCAGATATGCCGTCTCACGTCCGAATTCGGACAATAACTCTTTAAGTCCTCTTATTGCTGACTTTTTACCGTAAATATCGATAAATTCATGAGGTATCTTAATAAAAGTCAGAGATCGTCTTTTTTAGAAATAATATGTTGTGGTGACAACAATAGATAACCGAACTTCCGGTGGACTTTTTAGTGTCTATATCGGTCAATAAGTAAGATGCTTACGCAAAATTAAGTAAACGTAATATTGGGGCACGAATTGCCGCAACTCCCACATATGTTATTATATACTTGTATAATAATTTTATTCCAGCGGATTTTGTACCGAAGATGTCGATCAGTGTGATAGTTATATTCATAAAGTATATTCTAGTTGCAAAACATGTTCTCGAGTATTTTTGCTAAACAAAAGTTAATGAAATCAGTCCAGATATTCTTCCAAACCCAATATACAGGAAATAGTGATTTCCATTCATTTTGTTACCTCATCTGACTTAAACTCTTATGTTGGTGAAAATATGTGATGATTTAAAGAAATTAAGTATAATGACTTCCGACCATCTGGTTGACCTCTTTTTGATATATCATACATACCTTATATTACTAAATTTAGACCTTTGGAATGAGTTTATATTTCATTTGAATTAACTATTTTGAATTTCAAATAATTATTTCGAACACGACGCAAAACGTGGTAGTGAAACTAAGTGAGTCTACCAGCTATAATTTAAGTTAATAAGATGCCAAATATGATTGTGATCCAGTCACGATTTCATCGAATAATGAATATTGAATTTTTACGAAACACCCGAAAGGGATAAGCCTTTTTATTTTTTTAAAATAAATTTTTAATATTTAGATGTTACAAAAAGAGAAATTACATTACATAGTAAGAGGATTGTTAAACAGACAGGCTATTTGAACAGGCTCTAAACTTAGAATCTTTCAAACATAAATTAGTTAGATACAAATATTTAGAAGCGATATTGTTGTTTGTTTTAAGATATTTGTATTTACTCTTCATAAATTTACCAATTTTAAACAAGTAATTTTTCTCATATGACGAACTTCACATATGACGAACTTCACTTCACTAATTGTTATATATTGTAAATATATAATGTATATATATATATATTATATTATTGTATAAACAGCTTTAATTCAACATTTAACTTTTATTCAGTTCGACTTATTCACATAACAATAAAAGGGTTTGATGCTAACTAATAATATATATAAGTGTTATACAATATAAATATTTTAAAAACCAAATTCGGGGGTTCCTATTCTCAACATTACCCTTTTGTCGCTTATTATCGGCACATTATCTTTTGGTGTCGGTCATTGCGTTAACACGTGTGACACGACTGCTACAGCATCAGTCAGAAATTCATGAAAATAATTTCAAAATGAATAGGAATGCCGAATTGCATACAGCGAGCGTGACACCCGAGCACGATCGGGTCCCTTTGTCTTTCCTCGTCCTCCCATCGATTACAAAAACCGGTTTGGCCGACAAAAAAAGACCTTTGTGAACATAGTTTTATATAACCGAGGCAAATTTTCATGTGTGATAAAATTACAACTTAAATCAGTGTTGCTACAGCATTGGAAATAAATATTATCTAAAACGTAAGCGAATAAGTTGCACCCCACGTTTCACGATATAAATATGTATGTATGTTCGAACATTCTTTCGAAAAACGTGTAATTTCAATTTAAAACATATTTTGCACTTCAAAATTTTATATCACAATTTTTATTATGCACTAATCAAAAAATTAATGAAATTCTATGAAAAAAATTTCCCATAGTGATAATATGGTTCACAATTCAAACAACAGACATTGAAGCTGCCCTATACATACATACGCATACATATCTAACTATATGTACATACATATGTACCACGTTTAAACCGACGCACCTCAACCCCAATTGAAATGTTTCAATTTGTTTGTACTTGCGCTGTGAACTAAACTTTTTTTCCGCGTACTAAGCAATAGAAGCACTCTTTATTTTCTCCCGGTAGGGATGACAAATATTTTTTCGGGCAAATTTAGCTGTAGAAAATAATAATAGGTAAGGCTCTCGCTCCTGCGAATTTACTTACATTTAACTATTTACGTATAACCCCATGTGCATTTTGAATTCTTAGTTCTGTGTTTACTGATTCAAAGAAAATTCTATTAAAGAAAAAATCCATTACAATAAAGAACAAATCGCATATCAGAAAATAATGATATACTATGGGTATATTTTTAAATAAACCAATTTTTAATATATACATGTGTATTTTAAAGTATCACTTGCTTATACATACATATGCCCATACATATATCCGTAATTTTTGCCGTATTTTCCATCAGCTATGTATAGTACATTGACACGAAATAATAAACTAACGAAATATAATCAGAATTAAAATGTATCTAATTCTTCATTTTTAAATTTCACAATAGGCAAACGAAGGCAAAAATGTAAACAAACAATTTGACAGAAGAATAACCGCTTTCACAAATAAAAACAATATTTTACTGTCGCACTCATACAAAAATTTCTTGTTTAGCCAGAAAAGTTCACGACAAAGCTTCGGAAAATCAACCCCTAAAAGATGCTGCTCAAAATAGTTTCGGTAGGCTATGTTAGTGTAATGGATGCTGTGAGAGTGTTAAGTTTGTTTTGTGCTTTTATTGACATTGTTGCTGGAGCAATGCAAAGGTAATATAACACAATTCTCTCATATGTGGCCTTATAGTGAAATCAGTAGCATCCGCTTAACGGCTCATCCCATACACTCACATTAATACTCGTTTTATAAGTTTATTTTAGCAGATTTACCCGGTGGTATGTAGGTGGCACCGAAAGTATGAATACAAATAGTTAGACTCATGCAAATGAATTTTAGTACGACGTCGACAATCGAGAATAATGTTGCATACTGTTAGTTACTATTGCAGCAGCGGCAAATTCTTACAAATTCCAAGTATACTCTTCAAAAATTTATAATTATAAAGTGTTAGTGATTTGGGTTACTATTCAAGTGATAATAGAAACAATTAATAACACTAAGGGAGCAATAGTAGCCGAAATGATTTGATATACCTACTTTCTATGCTTCTTCGGCCTCAGATGCACAGATGTCGGTAGCTGCATATATGCATTGGTAAACACATTCACTAACATACAATTTTCGTCAATAAATAAACGTCAACATCTTGTCTGATAAGTTCGATGAGACAACGAAAGTCACCAAATTTATTATGTATTTTTTACAAAAACCTAGTAAAATTGTCAGACTCATAACGTTTATTCGAAATAAGCCTTCATAATTGATTTAATACAATTTACAAAATGCTTTTAATGCCAGTTTATCAAAAAATATGTATATTACATGATTTCGTTTCTCATAATATTGCAAAAATTAACTTACTCAAGTCAAAATTCGGAAGTGCCTAATCTACTTTTTCATACCTCATAAAAGTACTAAACATTTCGAGATTTACCAGCACTTCCGCACAATCATTCAATTTGTTATTTAATTTTATGTACATACTTGTACATTAAAGCGCAAAATATCAGTCCTACAGCTAATTTAAACTGCACACACGATTTCATTGCGCAACAAAAAAATATGTAGACACATACATATATATTTTTATATTTACTAATAAGTTTGTACACTAACTTTAGAGGCCGTATGGAAAATAAGCTTAAATCGGGTTAATAGAGAAATTAAGTACTGTTCGGTAGTGTTCAAATTTTGAACGCAACATTTCCGTTTGGAAAAATTATGTTATGCAATGGAAAACTCAAAGTTTACGTCCCAACCCAATTTTTTGTATGTTTCTTATCGAAATTTCTCAAATGAAGCCTTTAACTAACTTTTTAAATCGCTATGAAAATATAAAGAAGACAAAACGAGCTCTCTGGCATTTTGTTTTGTTTTGTTTTTTTTTGCGGGTGAGGGGGTGGAAAATGCCTTCCGCATCATCAGTGCTGTCGTCACAGCAACGGTATGTGCCACTTGCAGGTCACTAAAAACCCGCCCTCTAGGGAACCGTCGTCCACCCTGGAACCGCCTTTGCAATACTTCAGGGTGGCGTTCCATTTTCCTCATTGAGAGATTTACATCTACGCACCTGCATCCAGGTCCCGCTTTTTGCTGCGTAGCAAAATTTCTGCGAATTTCTGGATAATAGACCAGTTAGCTTCGCTCTCCATCATGACGCTGATTAAGTTGTTTGCGCTTATTGGACCGACCAGGTCTTCTACGGCGGTGCGTTCCCTTTGCCATCGCTCACATTTAAAGAATGTGTGTTCAGCGTCGTCTTCAGTCGCATCGTTGTATAGGCATGCCGGCTCTTCGACTTTTCCCATTCTGTAGAGATAATTTTTGAAGTATCCATGACCGGATAGTAGCTGCGTTATGTAGAAGTCGACTTCTCCGAATTTTCGACTTGTCCATAAGTTTAGGTCTCTTATAAGTCTGGCCGTCCATCTGCCGCGACTCTCATTCTCCCATCTTCGTTGCCATGCTGATATCGTGTCTTTCTTTATTTGGTCTAATGCGCTCTTGTTGTATTCCGACATTTTCTTTAGCTCCCACAACTCTTTTATGGTATTACGATTTTCAATTATTTTCAGTCGAAGTTTGATTGGTGTTGTCAACATAAAAAATGAATATTTGACAGATAACTAAACAGATGAAAATTTTGAAACGAAAAATCAAAACAATTTAATTAAGTTATTGCTCACGAAAATGTGAATAATTATTAAAATGGATATTACTTTTAATTTATATTACTATGCAAAAAATGTTGTCTTCGTGATCACTCAAATACATTCGAACTTCGTAACACCAAGTAAGCCAAAGTTACCCAGTAACCACAAACTCTTCATTTCCTTGCTTCCGGTAGTTATCAAGAATGCATTTTAAATGATTTTAACTTTGGGATGAAGCAACTTACGATATCTATGGTTGTTACAAAATGTGCTTTTAAATATAATATTATAAACACCATATTTGTGCACTGTGCATAAAATACCAATACTTCACAAATTTAATTTTGCGCAAAAATTACATTCCTAGCAGTAGTAGATTGCATCAACTCTTCATACCATATTTGAAACACTTCTCACGGTCCCTTAATTTTATTTTAATGTTTCCCAATTGTTGCTTGTCTTGTCCAGTTTCAGACGGTTACTCCACGAGCTCAACAAATTTTTCACCTTTCATGGAACTGTACATACTAACTACAATAATTAAAATAGTTTGACATTATAAATAAAATATTTCTTTTTACCCATTTTCAATTATTATTATTTCTTAAATAAATTCATTAATGTTCAACTACAATTGCTTGTTAACAGTTAAAACTAAAAAACAGAGTTGAAAACCGTAATATCAAAAAAAGTTGAAGTTTGACAACACTTCACAGACATTTTTTTTGACGGATGGAGTTGAAAACCATAATACCAAAATTCAAAGCTTCAACTAAAATGCAGTTGGGTTGAAAACCGTAATTGGGGCCTTTGTTATCGACTAGGGAATGATTAGATAACTAGCTCCTCAATTAGCCTTATCTAGCCTTAGAGAACGGCCCACCGAGAAAACATTATTTCTCTAAATGAATATCAAATATGAACAAATATATAATAAAATGCTTTAAATTCAAATGCTAATTAGATAAGCAAAATAAATTTAAGACGTTTGTACACAAAGCACGATGAGGGAACTTTCATTTTAACCACCACTGTTAATTGAATTGCATGCATGTATATGACTTTTTAGCAAAGTAATATTAAGGGAAAGAATAAATAAATTCATACATTTCCTTAATAATTCACATATGTACACAATTGTACACATACATGCATATGTACATATAATCGTACTTGTCCTTTGTTCTCTTAAAAACTTTACATTGTGCACTCTCGTATATGTTTGAAGTGGTCGACACTTATCCTTCATAATGCAATTGAACAACACCTGCCTCCCTTATACATATTGATTAGTTAACATCATGCATATGTAACAAAAATAAAACGGGCAAGACGTAGGTACATTTAGTTTTTGGAATATGGGCGTATTTGTACCTATTTCGCTAGTTTATAATAGCTGAAAGTTTTTTAGTGAATGTCCCCTACACTTATATAAGTAAGAAGTACTTCGACTATTACTCCACAATTACTTAGGCAAATAACAGAAGGTAAGGGTGTATTAAATATTACCTTAAATTCGTTAAAGTATAAAGCTTTTTTTATAATGGCGAAAAAAAAATGTTCTTACCGCTTTAGGTTAGAAATACTTTGTTCCAAGTTTTATCAAGCATGATCTAACGTTCCTACATAATGCATGACATGTTTATGTCAATTCCGCATTACTTAGCATTTGAAGGTGGAACTGTACTAACTATATATAATCATAATAAGTATATATTGTATATTAATCTCTTTGATTTAATCACCTTCACTATTATTGTGAATTTTTTGGTGTTTCGCCTCAAACTGGTGTTGTAACAAGACAAGATGAGTTTCTATTCAGACTTAATCCTTAAGCTGCATTTGAATGCGATATTTACATTCCTCTGAGTGGTACAACCGTGCTTAACCTTTCTATTACGGTGACAGCAGTTTTGGAACTGTGTTGTAACTTCAATCGATTCATTTTACATACATTTTTTATGTACATTTATGGAAAGTTTATACAAAAAGTTAAATCAGAGATCTTTCATAATTTTAACATAAATATAAAATACAAATTTAAAAAATCCGCAATTGCGTTCTGATATTTTCCAATTAGCTGCTTTGCATTTGTTGCAGTAACATTGGTGCTGAAGAACAGATTTTAAAGCTGCTTCTGCGTTTTCGAATTGTTAAGAATGAAAAACACATACATAAATACATTAGTTTGCACGCAAGTAGATATAAGCTTTTATAATAATAATAATTAATTTTCATTTCCCCAAATCACGGCCTACCAAGTCAAAATGTAAGCATTTATTTCATAAAAATTTAATATTTTTGTGTGTTTTTTTTTTAAGATAAATATAATTATTTGCACATGCATATACACGCAGTCTCTCTTTTCCCCATTGTAAGAATACACATTTACTCTGTTTTAAGCTTTACATAAGTATATAGATATGTACGTCTCTAAGTTTGTAATCGGCAATAAGACGTGTCGATGCTGATAATATTTATTTTATATAGCCCGTTAAATAATGCGTATGTACTTTTTATTTAGTATGCTTTTAAACGTCTACCAGGTAACGCCATTAAGTGATCGTGGATGAATCGAGTAACGTCGGTCTGTAAAATTATATAAATTTTAACGAATTAATGTCCAAAGTGAATTATACGAGTCCATATACAAAATTTAAATTTCAATAATTTCATTGCAAGTCATCCGTTGGCAAATTTAATTCAGTTACTTAATAGATTATTAAATTATAATAAGTAGGATATCAAGGATCTAATTAATAAATTTAATTTTGATTTAAGCTTATATAATAACTTAAATAATAAAACTATAATATATGAACTATAATCGCGAATATTCCATACAAATTCGTAAAACACAAATATATAATTAACTCTTTTCCTGAGGTGTTTCACCTTATGTGTTTAAACGCGGACATACATACATATGTACATATATAAGTACCAGTATATGCATATGTAGGAATGAATGCAGTAATAGATTGATGCATATCAATTCGGTAACTGACGTACATTTAGCTACATATAACCGCAATAAGCTCATTGTGCACCTACTTATACGAGAGAGGCTAAATCGAACGGCTATAAAAGATATACATACATATGTACATACTCTTCGCGCATAAAAACACATTCCATATGTTCCTATATTGAGTGCGATAAGTTGTTGTACTTACTTATGTATTAAAATAAAACATTCATTTTATCACAACGTTGAGTATCATAATTATGTATAGATATTTCGGTTTAATTTTTGTTTGGAAGGTAGTGTCCTGCTTACCCTAATTTTTGTGTATTTTTGAGGGATTTTAATTGATCTGCTAATGAGAAATTTTGTACATATGTATAATTCTGTATAAATACTTTTAGATCCGGCCACGCATTGCTGTGGCCATGGTATACTTGTACATTAACTTCTATTATAATAAACTATTAAATACAATGAACATAATATTTACGAATAATGCTGTAAACGATATTACCGGTATAAGAATCCAAGGGATTGTGCTTGAGGTTTACTTTTAAAAATGATTGATACAAATATTTGTCAATGGACAATTTATTGCATTTCCAAAATCTAAACCGAAATATAGACAAGGCGAAAAGTGAACCAATGGGAAACTTTAGCCTTCTGAAAATTGGTCTGCGGCAAAAAAAACCATTTCTTTACTAAATTTCCTAGTCAAAATGGGTGACTCAAGAGCATTTCCGGCGATTATCGTTGCCTTTTAAATCTTGCATTGTCCTGTGCAGTGCTTCAAGTAATTTTTTACTCAAAATTATAATGATTAATGTTTTTTTAACATATGTTTATGTTTAGAAATGCATTTTTTAATTGTTTTTACTTTTAAAATAATTGACATATAAACTATCCTATCTTTTAAGCTGAATTAAAGTGATACAATGTGCTTAATTTTACTAATATCGGTTCAGTAGTTTAAAGGGACACGTAACTTTATGTAGATAATGTTTTTTCTTTCGATCCCATCCCTTCCCTAACGATACAAATTACAACTAAGGAAGGGTTAAGTTACGGCATATGAATTTAACGACATATATATATATAAAACATGGAATACATACTTGGTATATTATTTTATTATAATTTTGATGATGATATGATAATGAACTCTCTTAACTTATGTACTACATTTTGTTTTATATCCTAATAATTAAAATATTGAAATCAGCCTGATTAACAAATATCAATAATATAATAATAATTAACATATTCATCATACTAGTGTTATGAGAAGGTACACAGATATCACTAAATTTTAAAACCGGATGAAAATATATCAACCCAAACATTGCCGGTTCTCACAAGGGCTCCTTTTCGAAAGAGGCGAATAAAGATAAAAATTATATAATAAATAAAATGTTTTTCTGGTTCAAGTTGCCGGGCTCATTTCGCTCGTGTGAACGCAGTGAGCGACACAAAAAGAGAGTTGACCAATAATGAGCGACAAAAGAGTTCGTATGTAAACCCAGTCTTTTGGCGGCAGAAATCTTCGTCTTACGTCCAGTACAACAATCGAATTAAAAATTATCAGACGTGTATGTACGTATTTAATTTCGCGTTACTAAAGAACTTTTGGGAGGGTTCAGTAGTGCATAATCAAAAAGTAGCGTGATCTCTCATATGCAAAATTATAGTTCTAAACTGCATTTTAATTTCTATATATGTACATACTTACATACATTTAATCATGTCGTGGCAGAAATTTATTTGCAATTCAATTCAATTAAGGAACAAATTTCACATTCAATTAAAATTTTACAACTTTTTTCATTTCAGCCTGCATTTTTCTTAAATTATTTTGTTTAGTACTCGAGTTCGAGATTAAAATGATTTGGGTCGCGAAGCCATAACTAAAAAATAGGCGGAAAAGTGAAAACATATCTATTTAAAATTGGATACCACCGAACAACATTTAACCGTCCTTTCTTCAACAATCAATAAATGTTAAGCATAAGGGAATCTTTGTTTAACAACAAAATATACAGTTAAATACATATCTAGTGTAAAACATATCGAAACTAAAATGACAACAAATCAAACAGATTTGCATCTGAAAAAAATTACTGGAAGTGAATATTTGGATGCAGGAAATGTGGAAGGTAAATAATAATATCATCAAAAATAACAAAATTGTATCAAAATCCATATATTACATATACATATGTATATTACTGTGAACCCCGGTAAGGCCCAATCAAAAAATGGCTGGATTTAACACAGTTTTTCAGTTGCTTCAATTCAAAAGATAAAATCTGGATTTAGTTCGTATAACGAGTTTTTCTTATTCTCTTACTTCCCATTCCATATTTCCCTTAATTCCCTTCACAACGGAATCTTGAAACTATTATTCATTATTAAGTTGCTTGCAGCCTACGTCAATTTAAATCAATTTTGACAAGTAGTTCGTGTGATCAACTCGACCATTTTTTAGTAATAAATTTTATTTGGTAATATTATTAAAAAGCGAAGATTTGGAAAGCTAATAAACTTCCCGGTTAGTTGGCATCCAGAATCGTCTTATTAACTAATTTATCCTTAGCATGATCGTACTTTTAAAATGCAACAATATTAGAGAACTCTCCCTTTTCAATTGCTTTTAGCAAAAAGGATGTTACAGAAATTGATCTAAAAAAACTAGTCCGACTGGAAGATGAACACAGGTAGTCTATATCAGCGGTGCTCAAGTCATATCTAACTTGGCTCCGGTTGGTTCCGAACAACATCAAGTGGCTCCGTTTGGATCGTAACAACATCACTTGGGGGTTGTTAAAGTATTCCGTGACGCTCCTTAGGGGGAAGAAGAAGACGTTAATGGTACGATTTGTTACTAAGGGAGCTGGAAGGTGTTTTGTCTTTTGTTGCGTTTCTTTTGGATTAACAAACAGGTATCAGCAGGATGTTTACATTTATAAATTAGGCGCAAAGTTTATCGCCTATCCCAAACCATCGATTGCCAAAGGTAAATCTCCTCGATAGATGCGAGATATTTAAGTGTGTTTTGTAATCTGACTTTGCCCGTTAATCTTTGTTTACCTGTAAAAATCACGTGAAAATGCAAATTGCAATTAGCAATTGTTTGCTATGTGTAAAAAAGCTCATCGGAGCAAAACATCAAAGCAATGCCAAGAAGAAGTGACCGAATACGGATTTGAAATTCCAGAGCTGCTGAGATTACAGCAGTCTAATTGTTGAAACAGATATACATGTATATTTTAGTTTTAATATTGTATTCATATACGAATGGAAAATAGTAGAAGAATAAATAAAATAAAATTTTTCTCTGTACCTTACATGGCTTGTTAGATTATTAATATAATTATTTATGCGTTTAACAAGTTTAAGTTTTAATGAGTTATAACACATTTTTTGGTCAAATGTGATTTTTCCGGCGTTGCGTAACAAATGATCTCAGGAAGGGGGACGAACAGAACGTTACGATTTGTTAGGTGGAGGGGGAAGTTGTCACAAACAGCGAAAAATCGCGCTACGAAATACTTGAACAACCCCTTAGAACAAACACACTTTTTTTTAAGAACAATACGCAAAACTATCACAGCCAGCAAGTTGACTTGCACTGGTGCCATCTGGTTCGGTGTTCACTTAGCTATAGAAAACACTGCTCTATTGTTAGGTCAGTTGAAATATAGTTTTGATTCGAAGTATTTCTTGTCATCCTGAAAAATATTTTGCGGTAATTTTTATTTATGTTGTTATGTGGTTCCGTTAAATTTTTTGGTCACCCCTAGAGTAGCAAAAATGTCGTCTATTCTGGCTACTTTAAAAGGTTTGATAATTTTAATAGCACTGACATTCATTTCGAGCAAATATTAAGCAACTTATAAACCCAAGAGCCGGAGATGTAGTATATAGGTACATACATATGTAATGTACACACAGCCATATTTAAAACTATAATTAAAATCTAATACTAAACTAGAGATATAAATCAGAAATATATATATATATACATATATTCTTTATTTTATTTAGCTCAGTTTTGTAAAATTTCCTTATAATATTTGTTTAACAAAACTTTGCAGAGATCAAACTGTATAAACGTCGTTGGGTCGTTTTATTCCTGTTTGTATTTTACTCGGGTGCTAATGCTGCTCAATGGATTCAATACAGTATTATCAACAATATTATTGTTAAGTAAGTTTTCTTTAGTATACTGTATATATTTTCTTTTAAATGATTATTAAATGTTCTAAAATTCGAATTAATCGTTTGCATTGACACAAGCCCCTACATACATGTAGATAAATGTATAATATAATGAAAGTACAACACTAGTGAAATATGCATACATAGCTACAGTTTATAACACCTAATAATTTGTCCATACTGCTGTTAACTTCTAATTATATTTTTAGGTATTATGGCATTAATGATAAGTGGGTGGATTGGACTTCAATGGTATACATGATAGTTTATATACCCCTAATTTTTCCGGCGAGTTGGTTTCTTGATAAAATGGTAAGAGGAAACAGAAATTAAAAAAATGTATTTTATTCGGTTCAGGTACACATCACACACAGTCATTAGTAATACATTAAAAAGTAATAAAAAAGTAGTTAAAAGATAATTTAGTTTTATTAAAAAAAACTGTATATCCAATTTTTTATTTAAAATCAATTTTAACTCTAACGTCAGACAATTTTATGTTTACATACCTACAGTTTCCGCCAAACTTAAAGCACAAAACTTACCATAGTGCTATCCAAAAATATAAAGGTTTTAACAATTGCAAAAGTAAGTTTTTCTTATTATTTGAAATATTAAAGAAAACTGAAAAATGTATGCAGTTAGATGTGCATGTATGTATGTAGGTGTACTTTGAATACCCGTTTAAGCCTACTTCTTGTTCCCATGAAAAATTATTTGCTACACAGTACTTTTTTAATATTATGGAACGTAATTGAATAAAATATTTGTTTTAATTGTTGAAATTGAATTAAAAAATTAATTAAACGTAAAATTATGAATTAGATTTTTGGCTAAAGTTAAGTTTAACAGATCGTTTTTGCAGCACACTTTTGTATTCTTTAATCACGTACCATAATATCTTAAAACTGCGTTGACACACAAAGAATTTTGTTGCCCAAACTCCCAGTTTGTTGGCGAGAAGGTCACGAGGAAGGATGAAGAGCACCGAGTTGCTTGTGCTCGGCCAACACCCTTTTTATTCTTGTTCGTAATAGTTCGCTGCTGCACAATTCGGCATATAATTTCATTTAGAAATTCTCTCCAAGGTTGCAATCGCCCTCGGATTCGAATGAATGCTTTCAATATGTTCGGTAATTAGAATTTTAACATCTGCTTTTTGTATTTTATATGCAAATATGTATACAAGAATGCATTATGTACAAGTATATTATATAATATGTATAGTTTTGTATATATTTTATTTATACTATGTATACGAATTTTTAAAAAATGGTGAATAATCCCTAGCTACCGAATCCATTCTGACAAGTTAGAGTCGGTTCAAAAACAATTTTTACTTTTCGCCTTAGCGCATTTCCGATGGGATTCTAGGGCAAGTCTACCTCCATACACTAGTCGTTTAAAACTTATTAATCTACCTACACTTTCTAGTCGTAGGGAAATGCTTGGTATAATATTCTTAGTGAAAATCTTGAATGGAACAGTTTGCAGTTCTTTTCTCCTGTCTGAAATTAAATTTAATATCCCGGTTCGCCTTTCGAGGCAGTTTAGACCTTTACTGCTAAAATCCTGTAGATCAAATTTTTTCACATTTGACTTATCTGACCCACTTTTCAAAATTAAAAAGACTTTATTGTTTTCTCTTAATAAATGAATATGTAACAATTTATTATATTGTAACTTGGATCTTAGCTGTTGAAATTTTTGTTTCTGTAGCTGAGCAGTTTTAGATCTCAACACTTAAAAAACTCTCTTGCCTTTTCTGACTCGGCTAATTCCGCACGTATGCGGATTGCGCCCCTCGCGTCGGTTGGGCGGGAGGAGGGTAATCGTTAGGTTATTAATTAAAAAAAAAAAATTAACTAGTGGAAAATACTTTTCTACACCGCGTATTTAAAGCGTACCAGAATTTGAGGACATGCACAGCAAAAGATAATTTTATAATAGAGCAACAAAAATCTTCGTGTATGAACCTTACTTATCTTACTTGTTACTTTCAGGGGCTACGGATAACAGCATTGGTGGGCATTGTTGGCACATGTGTCGGCTCATGGATTAAAGTATTTTCTGTACAACCGGATCTTTTTTATGTCACATTTATTGGTCAGACTATTGTCGCGTTAGCCCAGGTTTGTATTCAAATGACAGAATATCATATCCAATCCTATTATAGTTACCTAATTTGTTACATTTATTACCATTTTCAACATTCACAATTAGATACAAGATTGTTTTTAGGTACAACGATCCTAACATGCCTATGTTACAGTGCAAAAATGGTTGAAATCGGATTGCAACCACGCTTACTTCCCGTATAAGACCAATTTAAATTCCATCTGATTTTTTGACTTTCCAGTATACAAATCAAGCACTAATGAATATATTGAAATACATCTTTGCAATAAGAGTGCCTTCAAGATATGCCATCTCAAGTCTAAAACTTGTCAAAATCGGGCCATAACTGTTCAAGTCCTCATATACCGAAGATGTGGACCCCAGTGTCCATGGTTGATTTTTTACCGAAATTATCGTTCAATGTATGAAATATACAGCATTTATCGGCTAATATGTGAGTTATCTTAATAAAATAGAGAGGGCGTGGTTTTCTAATAACGGTGCAAATGTGTGCTTAAAATGGATTAAATCGCGTTAAAACTTGTCCTAGCCCGCATTTAGCTTTTATCAGGATTTTCAAAAAGGAGGATTTTCAGGATCCGGTTGACTTTACTATGTGAGGTACCTTAATGAAACACAGAGACATATGTAGTAATGCCAAAAATAGATAAAATTAGGTCAATACTACCTCTATCTCTCATGGCTTTGTGCCGTATATAAATAAGATAATGTATGTTTAAATATGCAAAATTGGTACACGAATCACCGTATAATACATATATGATTTTCGATATTTCTCCGGCTTTGATCCTTGTCAGTTGCAAAAGTATAAAATGTTCGGTTACACCCGACATTAGCCTTCCTTACTTTTTACTATAATTTTCTATGCTATTGTGTAATTTTTTTAAATTTCATTTGAAGGTATGCGTTTTGTCATTACCCGCACGCATCGCCGCCGTTTGGTTTGGACCTCATCAAGTATCATCAGCGTGTAGTGTGGGAGTATTTGGCAATCAAGTAAGTATTTATCTAATTCAATTATGATATAAAGCGTATATATAATTTATTTCATAACGAATATTACAATTTTAGTTGCGAACGTTACAGTGTAGTATTGTAGGAAATTACTCTACTTACTTATGCTCGTGCATATAAGAAGATAGTGAATATATGAATATATCGGGATAAAACTTTGCACAAATAACATAGTATCTCTAATGTACCTATACCATCTCGCGTCTAAAAATTGTCAAAATCGAACCAAAACTATTTAAGGGGTTAGGGGTAGTCAGAGGCACGAAAAAATAAGAGTTTTCAGTAATTTTTTTTTGCTATTAAATCATGTTATTTTACAAAAGTAGTAATATGACATTATTATACAATGTTTTGACTTGAAGTCACGATTTTTTTATTTTTTTATTAGATAAATATAATTTTAATTACTATAGTTATAGCAGTCTGTGTTGACCCAGTTTCAAAAAAATGTCCTTGCGGTGACAGTCATAAGTCCTTGGAGATTCATCTAAAATCAATCGAATAAAAAAAATTAGTTTTATAAATAGATAATCCTGGGCTTATTCGAAGCTTTTTTTTCAAAAATTATCAACTTAATCTTCGAAATGAAAATGTTAAGAAGCCCATAAACCCATATAAATTCCATAAATGCATACATTGTTCCTTATTTAGTTCTTTCTATTGGATGTTCAAAGCACTTGAATTGTATTTTTAGAAAATATTTTAAAAATGTTTTGAAAAGAAAATGGTAAATGGCAATTCTAAGCAAAAGTGATCACAAATATGAATGTTCTACCGGGTTACCTATACAATTAACATAGGCACATTTACAAGTTTTTAATGGGTGAACATATGTATGTACATAAGAGACTATTTCTATACACAATTTGCGTAGGAGCACACACCACTGATCCAACACTAACACTCGATTCAATATAAAATAAAAGTAAGTGGCTCGATAAATCAATAATTTTAGTTTATTCCGCATTTACTGGCAATGTATTTTACATTAACGAAATTAAATATATAATATAATAAATGATATTATATTTATTTGAGGATGGAATCGAACGCAGTGGGGGGTCGTATCGAATTGATGCGGTAGCGCGCAGGAACTGTTGTCTTAACGAATGTTGATGTGGCGCTCAGGCCCGTAGACGATAAGCGAATGTTTTCGAATGTCTAGGATCGCTGTATTGGCGGTCTAATAAGCGAATGTAGATTTAGCGATGATCCCGTCCTTTTTTTTAGTTGTACAGGTGCCGTGTTATGGTGTGTTGTGTTGTCCTGTGTGGTGTGGTTTCATCGGGTGGTGAGAACCTGTGAATGTTCTCAGGTGTGGTGTGTTGCATTAGGGTGCGCCAGTTGTTACTGTAGAGAGTGGTAGTACTGAGGCTTAGCTCATTTAAACATTCTGGGCCTCTTAGGTGAATATTTTGCCTAGTATTACACATATTGGCGGTAAATGATGTCATTATTTTGCCTTGCTGCTGGTAGAGTAGCTGAGGGCGCAGAATGTTAAGTGTAAGAAGCGATTTTGGTTTTAGTCGATATGAATTTTGATCTACCATAGGTATTGATGCACGATGTAAGCAACTTTATTTTGCGTGTTTATTGATTTACTATTTTGATGACTGGTTATTATAGTAAAGGTATATGCGTTTTTGTGTTTATTATTTTAATTGGCGGTTATTTTAAATTTATTTATTATGGCTTAGTAAGGATAAGGAGTCGCTCCACGCCTGGCTCAGATATGGCCAAAATGGGTGCTTTGAAAACATACCCTGGGACTAGGGCTGTGAAATCGGAGGGATCTTGGGAGATTACAATGTTTGGCCGAAATGAGAACGGCTTCATTTCGAGTTAGTAATATGGTAAATTCGTCATAGTTAGATTTGTAAGCTCCTTTTTTTTCACGTGAAATTTGAAGCTTTTACAACTTATTTCCATAAACCACCGATATCAGCAGGGTTTAGATAGATGTGATAAGTACGACCTTTGCTTTTTGTAGGTCTAGGTGCGTCACTGTTTCGAATTGGGAGTCCCTTAACTTTATTTTTAAATTGTTTTATAATTATGAAATTTTAGGCAACTATGAGCCACTATAGTAAGATAGGTGTCGATGTTTCGACTTTCTAGAACTATTATGCTGCGAACACTATTATCATTGGACGTGGGCGATTGTGGCCAAGAATCGGGAGATTCGAATACCATTTGGATTGTTTGAGAATTGGTGAAAGCCATCTTGCATGAATACTGGTCAGATATCACATTCAATTGGATCTCCTGTATTTATTTATTATGTTGTACTACCCTTTTCAAATTTAAGGAAATTAGTGGACAACAAATTTTCTTTTGGAATATTTAGTAATATATTGGGATGATTTGGTTGAATTATATATATTTGTGTTTTTAATACTGGGGTTGTCAGAAGAAGCTCTGGCTTGGTTTTTTGTGCCAATTTTTAGAGTGTTGAAAAATTGTGGCTTTGGTGGTAGTCGTACGACGTACCGGCCATTATTTGCTTGCTATTTATGTGATAGCTTGGAAGCATTTTAGTAAGTTGCGGTAGGACTATAGCTTCTGCTACAATTCGCATATTCGCTTGAGGGGAAATTAGGGTAATGGGGCAGATTTTGTGTGAGTTTTGGACTCCTCTTCCGCCTATTCCCGTAATTTCAAAATCGGATTGTTTTGATTGCAGTTTTAGCCTATTTTGTGCCCTAGACGCTATGAAGGATTTTTGTGATCCTTGGTCTATTAAGGCTCTTAGTTTATAGAGTTCTCCTCGATGTTCGATGGAGATGACAGCTGTGGGTAGTAATACCCTATTTTGTATTTTGCTGTGTAGCGTTTGAGTGTTTTGTACCTTTGAGCAACATGGTGTCTTTTGGGAATTTTCGGGATTTGCTTTTGCAATTAAACCCGTGGTTCTTTTCTTATAAGCGCTGCTTTGGGGTGAGCTAGGAAATGTGCTGTAATGAATCATTAAGTGGTGTCTTTCATGACAACAGAAGCAATTATATTTGCTGTTACAGTCTTTTTGTTTTCACAAAATTGTTCCTATCGACAATATTTAATTTTTTGAATTTTTCGCATGATTTAAGCTTATGCCCTCCTGTACACAGTTCGCATGACGTTTGTTTATACTGTTCGGATGTGAACGATTTATTTTTAAAAAAGCTTCTATTTAAATTGTTGTTACTAGTGGTTTGGGGTCTATTGAAGCTTCTGTTGAGATTGTTTTAAACGTTTATAGTTCTAACTAGTTTTTTATCTACCCTTTCATATTGGGTAGTTAGAAATTCTTTCATTTGTTGCCACGTGGGACATTTTTTCCGAGATGAGAGCGATTGCTCCCACAAAAGTAACGATTTTTCTGGTAATGCTACGTTGGATACATTTACCAGAATAGGGTCCCAGCTGTCTGTGGGAATATTTTGTGTCGTCATTTAGTGCGAACTGTTTGACGATGACGCCTGCTTGACCTTTTGTTTTGTATCGGAAGTGATAAAATGTTTGTGCATTCCTGTTTTCGGCTTTTTCAACAATTTTGCTTGTTTCAAATGTTTGTTTGTACACGTGTATGTATATGTGGATGTACATATGCATATATTTTTATGCCACTGCCCCCGTATGATCTGTCACCACACTTTTTTCATATGTGAATATGTGCCACTGCACCTTTTTTGTTTTAGTTATATATTTTTTTTTGGTGTCACTGCAGTTTTTCCTTTCGTTATATATATATGTCACTGAGAATTTTTTTTTTTTGTTTGTTAGTGAATGATACCGAACTGTACTGTAAGCTTTTTTGGGTTTGTTAAAATCCCATAGTGCCTTTCACTAGGGCTCGAAGCACCATGACTATTTCTATACACAATTTGCGTAGGAGCACACACCACTGATCCAACACTAACACTCGATTCAATATAAAATAAAAGTAAGTGGCTCGATAAATCAATAATTTTAGTTTATTCCGCATTTACTAGCAATGTATTTAACATTAACGGGTCAGTGGGGGCCAGTTATTACCGGAGAGAGTGGTGGTACTGAGGCTTAGCTCATTTAAACAATAAGTATAAAAATATTTTACAAGTAAGTGAGTGTACATTGGACATCCACTTAGGCGCAAAAAGGCGCACCAATGTCAACTGCATTATAAGCATCAACAAACCCTTGAACAACGCTTTTATGAAAAACTGAATTTCTGTCGCGGTGTTATCGTATCCGTAGAATCTTCAGCAAGACTCGAATGAAAAATCTGGTTTTTTGAAAATTTACAGTCCTTGCTACTAAATCCCGTAGTTTGCTAACAAATAAATAATGTAGAATATCGTGCTATTTTACCGAACGCAACTTTCCTGATAATAGCAGAAATCGTCGTTTTCTCCTGGATTTTCCTACCTATATGAAGAAAAACTTTCTACGTCTTACTAACGCTGTCAATCTGTAGAATGAAGAGAAGATTCGCCGCAGAGAGTGACATATACGAATCGTAAAAATAAGTTATGGCAGTTCCATAATATGATAGTTCCATGAACTCACCGCAGCTGCAAAAAACTTTGCAAAAAAGTGTTTCGTTGATGTATCTGATAAGTTGTCCAATGAAGCTATTCACCTTAGAAACGCTTACGATGCAAATTTTGAAACCAGTCTTACTCCATACATTTTACCCAAATCTTTGCATAGCTTTGAAAATATTTTGTTTAGAGCTTTAGCAAGGATCAACAATTTTTCTCGATCATGCTTGTCACAAGGCAGGATTTTAGGATTAGCTAGACTGTACCTAGAGACAGAATTAGCGAATAAGTTGGATTTCCAGACAATTATCGACGCATTTGCTGCCGCAAATAATTCTAAATAATTGAGGATTGGAGGATTTTAAACGAAAACTTAATCATGATAATCAACATATTTCAAAGAACCGTTTTTTAATTAATTAACACTCTACGTCGTATTTGACATATTCTTCAAAAATATTGAAGTAGTAAGTGGGAAGTTAGTTAATAAACTTTATAAGGTATTAGAAACATTCCTGTAGATAAAGGGCCCCACCTTTTTACCCCTGGGTCCGGTTTTTCTCCCGGCGGTCGTGATCAGAGTTGGCAAATAATATATAGCCTTAAAACAGAAAAAAAGTTAACTACGGCTTTACCAAAGCTATATCCCTATGTCATTGGTCCCAACAAATGATTAGCTGAAGGAAAAGAACGTGTACACAGTGTTTCAGATCGATATCTCAAAAACTGACCGACAGACAGACATTGCTAAATCCACCCAACTCAATTTATCTATATATATATATATATATATATATATATTTACTGTTATTTATCTGTTCAGGGCATAAAAAGGTGAGCATTACTCCGTTCCCTAATAATCTTTTAATATAAATCACGTTCATTATGCTAAAAGGTTAAAATAAAAAAAAGAACAACATTGGAAACAAAGCTTGTAAGTTTATGTTGTCGATTAGCATTGTGGGTCCGCTTGTCCTTTCGAAAGAGAATCGAAGTGGGGTCGCGCTCTATAAAATAAGTTAACAAACTTGTGTAATCAGTGCATAACCTCACTTAAGAACTAATGTTGATTTTTTAAACACTATTTTCATAGTCTTGTAACATGTGCAAATGATTTGTTTCCTAAACGGTTGCTTGTAATACCAGAGAACATACAATACTAGGGGCAGTGTTGACCCGATTTTATTATTTTTTAATGTGGGGTTCATCATCTGATTAACCCAATTTCACAGGACATGAAGAGGTGATAGAAAAACTTACTCCTCAAATATTTCTGAATATGACATACACTTTTAATTGATGGTTCCCAGAATAATAGAATCCCCCAAAATAATGAATAATATTAAATAGGCGTGGATATTGATATATTTTATATAATTTTGTTCAGATATCTCAAACACACATTAGGGTGTGTCAAAAAACGAATGTTTTTTTATTTCGCTTGGTACTCCGAAAAATTGGTTTGTTCTCACCAAATATCAGCTCTTAATTGTAACGGGAAGGTCCTTCGCTTCACCGTTATCTATTTTTGCTCCACCAAAAATTTTATTTTCTTATTTTTTGTGTTTTTCTTTAATAGGCATTGATGTTTGACGATGAATATCTCGTAAACGCTTAACTTAATCGAAAAATTGCACAGACCATTTTTGTATAGCAGTAAATTTCATACAAAACTATGAGTTTTGCAATTTAAACTGATGTTTTTTTATTAAGTTATAACATTAAAAAGAAAAAAACAAATTTGTCTTAAAATAGTCAAACATTAACCGTTAATATCTTTTAAACGGTAAAGCGGTGAACTTTCCCGTTACAATTAGAAGCTGATGTTTGGAGAGGTACCAGTTTTTCGGACATATAAGCGTTTTTTTCCCCCACCCTAATACACACACATTTATGAATTATATCAATTTCTCATACAACTGAGATATTTGATATAGACACGCATTTACATAGTATAAAGTCTATTAGGGGAATAAAGATCTTCATAATCGGGATATGAGTCCTAGTACCAGGTATGGACCTATTATATGATTATTAGTACCAAACTATGTTATTCTCAAAATGACTTATTTAATTTAATAAAGA
Source organism: Bactrocera oleae (assembly GCF_042242935.1). Classification (NCBI taxonomy): domain Eukaryota; kingdom Metazoa; phylum Arthropoda; class Insecta; order Diptera; family Tephritidae; genus Bactrocera; species Bactrocera oleae. Next base: position 74,919,365 of record NC_091538.1, read on the forward strand.
CAAATAGAAATCACGTTGATCCATTTTGTATCAATTATGTATAATCACAGATACTGCCATAAGAGATCGTATAATACTATTTGACTATATACATACGGACTTATAGTTTTATTTATGAATGTATGTATGTACAAATGTCTATAATTTTTAATATATTTAATAATATTATTTTTGTTAACTTTTACTATTCATTTCCAGCTTGGCATTGCTGTTGGTTTTGTGCTACCTCCAATTTTAGTAGGAAACTCGGATGATCTAGAAGTAATCGGGAGTGATTTATTATTTATGTTCTACTGTTTCGCAGGCTTTACAACCATTTTAATGGTGCTGATGATATTTTGTAAGATGATACTTCTATATCCAAATATTTATTATAAACACTTTTGTTTCTACTGATCTTTTCAATCTCCGATCAATGAAACATTTTTTATTTTTCCATATATATTTTTTTCTGCAGTAAGCATTAACCGGTATATTGTGATATTTCTTAGATCAACACACAAAACAATAATAGGAATTAGATATGAACTGTATACATTTTACAGTTACAACGTCTCTCTAACTTCTTTTGCAGTGATCTTTAAATTATGGCTTTCATTAGCTCTCTAAATTTTAATTTTTCTAAGTATTAAGATGGGCGCGCAAAATTTGGACAAGTCAAGACATCAATTAGTCAGCTGGATATAGCCGAAAAATATGTTCGTAGCCAGACTGTTGTGATAAGTCTAAAACTCAAAGCACTCTGTGCTTAAAATTGAAATAAAACAAATATGGAAAGGCTAATCTCGGGTGTAACCGTACATTTTACACTCTCGAAATTTGTAAGGATCAGAGGCGGTGAATTATTAATTATTTAATATTATAGGTCATAAGCTCACTTAGTTCTATTACAACATTTTGCTTTGTTTATATTAAAATAAACCTAATTAATTCAAATGGGGTATATGAAATATCAACTAAACCAAAGTGACTAAAATTGGAATATTGTCTATACGAGAAAGAAGTCAATAAACATAAGAATGTATTGTATTATGTTTAAGAAAACATATCCACTTAATTTCATTACAATATCACACATTTTCATCAACATAACATAACATAAACGGTTTCAGGTCAGGTGGAAAACCGGAAATCAGGTTCGAGAACATACATACGCAATTTTATGAAGACAACTAACGCAATAGCAGATATATTCGACGTACAGTCTCTTAGAATTATTAAAGTCATTATATGTAGTACATGAAAGCTAAGGTAATCATAGACCAATTCCACACATTTTCAGCATAAAACTATAATAAATATATATTATATTATAGGTTCACTTAATTTTGCTAAGATATTTTACATATTGACCGAAATTGAAATATTATTAACATAAAAGGTATTTTATGAGTGTCATAGATTTACCAATATATTATATGTACATATGAAGTATATGGTACTAAGTCAACCACATATTGCCAGATTTTGACAATTTTTAGACGTGATATGGCAAGCCTTGTACGCACTATTTGCTCAAATTCTTATTTCGATATCCTAAATTATCTTTACACTGATTCTTATAAAACCTTTAAATACCATCTTAACTGTGAAATTTAATGCTTCTAACGTATTTATTTAATGAGTTATCGCACTTTTTGTAGTTTTCAACATAATCGTTATATGGGGTTGGGCATGCATTCGATTTTACTTTATAATTTTTCTTTTAATGGCATTTTGGGAGCGTTGCAAATGGTCAAGTCTTAATTCGCCTGCACGGAATAACGGACAAACATACTATCAATCGAAATTCAACGCTTCTCGCCATTCTGATCATTTTGATAAATACAACTCTATATCTATCGCGATTAGTTTTAGGTATTACAAACAACAGTTTGGTTAACGATAATATTATACTTTATCCAACATGCTTCGAGAGTATAAAACATGTACATATGTAGGTGTATGCACTTTTTTTGATTGTTTAATATTCAGTGCTATAATTTTCTAACCTTAATACTTATTATATGCAGGCATCTTTTTATACTCGGATATGCTTAAATTAATTTTTTAACTATGCAGTTTTTAGGGATAAGCCGCCGACACCGCCAAATCCAAAACGATCTATGATTCCTGCCGCTGGTACGGATACTGAAGCATCTTTTAAGCAGTCGTTGAAGAGTTTGGCTCTTAATCGTAATTACATACTGCTTTTAATTTCCTATGGTATGAATGTCGGCGTTTTCTATGCGATATCAACTTTGCTAAATCCAGTAAGTTCAAGTTTAGTAACCTTTACAACATACATAATATTGTATCCAAAAAAAGTACTTTAAAAACAAAAAAATAAAATTACATGTTAATTGCCACAGAAAAGAAGAGAATTCAGGAAAATTATTTATAGAAATTTCTTCGAAGTCTCCATATTTAACGATTTTTTTTATAAATATCATTTTCTATTTGTACGAAAACACCAAACAGCTTGATTTTTATGAAATAACAATATATTTAATTGGCGCATAGAGTTTTGCAAATGAACTAATGCATATAACGGTGTTACTATCGTGTTTACTGTAGAAGGCACTAAAATCATACCAAAGTTTAAATTCAATACTTATTTTCAAATTTGGGTTCTCTTTATTTTTCATATACCATATGCACAATGTTCCATTTGCTCACTTGTCCTATCGGCTAACAGTGTGGGGCTAATTTAGTTTTTAGCACCACTAGTACTCGTAATACTATTTTTGTTTATTTGCATTTGAATCTATGTGCACTTGAAAAGTCAAAAAGAATATTGTGGACATCAATCCCAGGTTATGTAAAACCACCATTTTTGCCCAGACGAAAGACGAAAGGACTCATTTAAAAATGTTTCCCAATATATTATCGTTTTCGATTCGCTAGAATTTGGACAGCCAATATCTCTGTATCAACAAAATCTGCATCAAAACAATATTCCTTTCTTACAAAAATGTAAGCTTATATTTTTAATTTAAGTAGTAATTTGATCAATTTGATTTTCCTACATTTTATATTATTGGGCTATGAAAAATAATTAATATATAATATTTGATCGTTTATTGTTTAAAATTTTTATACAAATATATTTTCCTAGGTTGTGCTCAAATATTATCCGGGACATGAAGTTGATACCGGTCGCATTGGTTTGTCTATTGTTCTTGCAGGCATGATCGGTTCTGTTGTAAGCGGTATTGTCCTGGACCAAATGCGCAAATTTAAGTAAGTTCACCTTTTTCATCATTTTGGATATAAGGGAACCCCAGAGGGGGGGTTTTTAGTGACCTGCAAGCGGCACATACCGTTGCTGCGACGACAGCAGTGAGGATGCGGAAGGCATTTTTCACCCCCTCAGCCGCAAAAAAAAAGCAAAACAAAAAAAAAGTTCATTTGATTAATGTGACAATAGTCCAATCAAGGAAAGGTCGTCTGGAATCTTTAATATGTTTCTTTGTAAACTTTTACAAGCAAAAAATACTTTAATACAAAATAAATTAAAGCAGAGTCTAATATTGAGAATCATTTATCTTTTTTCCTTCCGAAGACATTGATTTGATATGAGCAAGGATCATTAGCAAAAATCATTTACAAACTACAATAGCCTAAGGGGTGAACGGCAATTTAAATACACTATGTATTCTGTTTTACTGTCATAGATACATTTTAAATTGGGGAATTTGATGAACACTAGTCGCATTTATTTTTTGCGAACTTTATACATACGAGGACATATCTAAATCAAACAGTACCTCTAAGGAAGATGTATTGTCCACTGTTTCGATTGATTAAATAATTCAAATACTTTATTATATTTAAACTGCCTTATTCAATGTAATTGATTATCTTGAAATTATTTTTATAGAGAAACCACCTTGGCTGTCTATGCCTTGTCAATGGTTGGCATGTGGGTATTTACATTTACTTTAGATACGGGTTATATCGCTGTGGTCTATGCGACCGCTGGACTTTTAGGGTAAGTACAGGAGAAATAAAATCTTATACAAATTCCTTTTATGTATTTTTGTATACGAATATTTTATTGATATCGTTTAGAGATCATTATTTATGTTATTTACAAATCATCAGAGCATTGCAATATTAAATATCATTTTTTATATTATTAGCAAATCATCAAGATATCGGAAAACTAAAACAATAAATGTCAATTATCAGTTAACGCTTCTTTTTAAACATACATCTATTTATACACATGTAATATTTAGAAGCAAACGGCACCACTTTCTCGTCTACATTATGGTAGTCGTTGTTATACATACATATGTATATTGAATTTACGTAGAATAGAAAATTGCTTCACAAAATCATGTGCAATTCAAATAAGAGTTCTTTTTCATGACAGATATTTTGTTTTAATACGAACTTTTCCGCTTACTCTGTTTCTAAAAAAATTATAACAAGTAAGGAAGATGTAAGTTCGGGTGTAACCGAATATTTTATACTCTTGGAACTGGCAAGGATCAAAGCCGGCGAATTAACGAAAATCATTTGTATAGTATATGAGAGGTTGTGTAATTCGTAGACCAATTTCACATATTTTCGGCATTAAACTAGAGTACTCTTACTTATATACGGTACAAAGCCAGGAGAGATAGGGGTAGTATTGACCCGCTTTTATCTTTTTTGACATTACTACATATTATTTACAGAAAAAGACGTTATCTGTGTTTCATTAATCATCAACCAGATGTTTGAAAATCCTGATATAAGGTAAATGGGGTCTAGGACAAGTTCTCATACGATTTAATCCATTTTAGGCACACAGTTGCGCCGTTATTAGAAAACCAGATCCGCTCAATTTGACCGATATATGCGGTATAAAGTCAGCCGGAAGTTCGAAAATCTTTCTATATAGGTATATTTTCACACTGTCGGTAAAGGTGTTAAAAAGATTTGTCCCTACCAAACAACAATCTTGTATCTTGTTATAGAGCTTAGTTGTTGTTGTTGTAATGTTTATCTAATCCCCGCTTGGGTGGTAAGTTTCAGTTTGGTGGTCGTCGAGGTCATTTAACGGGAGGTCCAGGAAACGAGCTGTTCCGACGGGGTCGGACCATAGGGAAATGGGTGTTAGGTGAGTGGGGTTCGTTGGGCATGCAAAGAGGTGGTAAGTGTCATGCGGAGACTCATTGCATGCAGGACATATATGTGCTTAGCATTGTGGAGCTTAGTTATGTCAGGTTATTGGTTTTTAATTAATGGAAAAGAAACATGTGTACATGTAATATATCTCAATTTTTACTCAAGTTACAGCACAGACAGACGGAAGAACAAACAGTTACCCGGATCATTTATATATATATAACCCTATATCTAATTCGATTAGTTTGAGGTGTACAAACAACCGTTAGGTGAATAAAACTTTGACTCTGTAGCAACATGTTGCAAGAGTATTAAAATCTAAAATAATACTGAGTAAGGAATCTTTTTAAATATATTGAAACTAATATTATAATATTAGATATCCACATAATTTAAAATATTTTGATTTTTGTTATTAACAATCAAATTTATTCGATTTTTTCAGCTTCTTCATGACCGGCTACTTGCCGGTTGGCTTCGAATTCGCCGCAGAACTTACATATCCTGAACCAGAAGGCACGTCGTCCGGGTTGCTTAATGCAGCTGCCCAAGTATTTGGTATTGGATTCACGTCTCTATATTCAGAATTATTCTATACCTACGGAGCTATTCCAGCCGATGTTATTATGTCTATTATGTTAGTGTTAGGCACGTTAATTACTGGGTTCATAAAACCGGATTTGAGAAGGCAAAATGCAAATCAAGAGAATGTAGCGACTGAATTCCCAGTTTCTGCCGAACATTGTCACCATCACATCTGAGAAGCTGAAGAATATTAATACGTAGAAATATTTATTTATTTTTATTATATAATGGTAAACCAGCACCTAAAGTTGATCTTCACATATTTGCAAACTTTAATGTTCGTTTTTTAAAAAGACAAATTTTAATATGAAAGTACCATCTCAATATACTGGAGGTGTCTGTTCCGGAATATAAACGAGTAAAATGTATATTTCTTTGTAAGTTTAATGCAAATTTAAGTGTTAAATTAGTTTTAAATATGATAGAACAGATTAAATATTGGTTGATAAACTCCTTCTTCGTGTATTTAATTTTGGCGAAAATTCCTTACGTTGATAAAAATAGCTTTAAGAAGTATGTTGTTGTTGTTGTAGGGGCAGAATTTTGCCGAGTTGACCGTCCTTGGCCGGAAAAAATCCGGGTCCGTTCCGGTTACGTAAACCCAACTGTTATGGGAACGGCTTTAAGAGGTATCTATGGGTTCGCTGATGCGGTAGACGATCATTAATAAATGCACACGTAAATGCTCAGTTAATCATGCACGTAAGGATGTCATTACAAGCAGTACTTTAATATTATTTTATACGTATATTTAATATTAATCTAAGAACCCAAGTAAGATCGAATGTCAGCCATCTGCTTGCTGAATGAAAAATATATTCGAATGAAATGTGTTGACGAGGTTTGCCTATAAAAATGTGGCATTTAATTAATTAAAATTACAAAAAGTAATAATAATTTTCTAATTTCACTAACTTGTATACCAAAGAAATTAACTTTGAATGAAAAGAATACAATATATACTACATTGTTTCCCTTTTTTTGGCACCTACTACCTGGTTGCCGTGTTCATACAGGGAACCCTTTTTAATTATATAAACATTAAGGAAAGTTTTTGGGTATTCAGTAATATATAATATAATGGTAGCTCGTCTTTGAAATCTGAAAATCGGGTCCACTGTGAATGGGGATCAGTGCGTATCTAAAGTTAGTTGCGTCACCACCCTGAAAGGAGCACTGTGGACTGACGGCTAAAATATCTCGCGCACTTCTTCGGGTCAGAGGAGGCATGGCCATCGAATTGAATTTCAACCCGATCAACATGTCTCTTCGGATTATACAAGACCTTGACAGTAGGCCAAAGCTTAATCAAAACGGTGGAGAGGTTACACGACTTCAGGTGCTCTACCCATTTCTTCCGCTTACACTGATTTACCAAATGTCTAATATCCAAGTTGAGATCCCTTATTCGGGGATCACAGGAATCGAAATGACGTAAGATGTTCGCGGAGGTCCGGGATGAAGCGAGCAGTAGCTGCCGCGATAACCTTGCAGAATTGTCGTTCGCCAACGATTATGTCGGTAGAAATGGGTAGTGCGGTGAAGGTGTTCTCAGTAAACTCTGTGAAGCCGATCTAATTAGCTTTGTTAAAGTTAACAAAGGTACGGTTGTCCCCAGAAAAAGTCAGAAGGTTTCTCGATCGAGGTAATTATGGGCAGATGGTCTGATGCGAGGGTTAGTATAGGTCGCCAAGTTATGCTTATTGCACAACTAAAATTATCTGAGCGGCTGTTTAACTTGGTTTCTTGGACCGCAGTTATCGATACGCGTTCCCGGCTCATATATGTAACTATCTCCTCGATCTTATTCTGGACTCTGTTGCAGTTAAACTGTTAGATTCGATTTTGTCGCGGGTGACTAAGGGTGATCCTGCAAGTGAGGAGTGGTGTATAGGAGGAGCCCGCAGCGGCGGTTGTCACACTGTGGTCGAGATGGCGACTACGACCGTTTTTGTTCCAAAAAAAAATTAATCCTGAAATGATAAAGGCATAAATGCAAAACAACCCGTGAGGAAATTCTCATAATTACATTATGTTAAATATGTACTATGAAGAAAACATTATTCGAATTATTAATTGTTAGACAGACATTTGAAAGACAACAAAACTTTTTTGAGACTGAATTTGTATTCAAGCAGAAGAAACAAAAATTATTTGAAAAAATTTATTTAAAAAAATTATTTAAAAAAGAAAAACAAGTAAGGAAGTTCTAAGTTCGGGTGTAACCGAACATTTTGTACTCTCGCAACTTGTAAGGGAAATTACGTCAGGTGTTGGCAAAATTGTATATTAAAGGAAGTATTGATCTGATTCAACCCATTTTTGACACAAATACATACTATTATAGAGAATTTCATTTATTTATTAAATTATATGAATTTCAATTATATATCTTACACATTGACCAATATTTTCGGTAAAAAGTCAACTACAGGCATGGGGTCCACATATTCAATACCTAGAGGCTTGAACAGTTTTGGTTCGATTTAGACAATTTTTGGTCACAAGGTGGCATACTTTAAACGCATTATTCACGCAAAGTTTTACCCCGATACACTCATTGTTGCTTGATTTGCTTAATGGAAAGTGAAAGAATCAGATGGAATTTAAAATGATGTTGTATGGGAAATAGGCGTGGTTGTAGTCCGATCGCACATTTTCGCACTATAACATAGAAATTTGAGAAGAATGTAATGTATCGAATTTCGCTGAAATCGGTTAAGCAGATCCCAAGATGTAAGTTTTTCCCTTAAAGTGAGCGGTGCCGCGCCCACACTCTAATTTTCAACGCGCTTCCTATAAAGTCATCTCATACCATCCCAGAGATAAAAGGTAATGTCTCTGGCGTGTATAGTGCTTTATTTACCGCGCTTTTAGTAGTTTTTAACAGTATCGTCACATAGGGAGTGGGTGGACTTGTCACCCGATTTCTTCCATTTTCACACTTTCGAAAGTAGTGCTAAAAACATTTTTTCCACAGATGCTCCTCCCTAATGTAATCCTGTATACCAATAACAGTCTTGTAGCTTATTTTGGAGCTTGGTTGTGGTAATTTATTTGTTTTCGATTAATGGCGTTTTGTTGGCGTGGCAGTGGTCCGATTACGCCCATCTGAAATACCAACCGGTACCAAGAAACATGTGTGCCAAGTTTCATAAATATATCTTAACTTTTACTCGTTACAGCTTGCAGTAAATCCAATTGGGAGAGTTTTAAACGACAAATAGACTGCATGTGATATTCACGGTATAAGTATTCATACAAGTCGAGTGTTACAAATAAAAGATTTTTATAATAAAAAATACATATGTATGTAGGTATAACTATTTTTTAGAAGAAAAATTTTTATAATATATTATATTATGAGGCCGGTTGAATAACAAATCAAAATGCGTAATAAAACTAGTTCTGATCTGACCTTTCTCGTTTTAGTTTTTCTGCACAACGATTTGAAAGCATTCCCTTAAAGTATTCAAAAAGTCATAAATTTACCAAACCATCGAAAAGTTGTGTGTACCCTCTGTTTCGTGAGATACACTAAAAACGAGTCAAAAGTTAGGGTATTTACGAGTTTCAAACTATCTGTATCTTCTAAGCCTTCGGAAAGCAAATGTGATCAATGATAATGGTGACATCTCCATTAATATTTCAACATATGATTTTTGTCAATTAAAATATTTGTTATGTACTGTTTTAAAGCGCACACGTTATTTTTTTAAAAACAATTTATGTATAAAATAAAAATAATTTAATGTTATAAACATACATTTTATTAATTATTAATATAAATGAGGTCATACATATAATATAATGTAAGTTATACATATATCCGAATAAGTGCCAATTAAATAAAATACGATTTAAAACAGTAAAGAAGAAATAACTATGTTAACAAACAAAAGTAGATAATTTGTTATTTTTTCCTCGACATATTTAGATAAGCAGTACGTAATTGCAAAATAAAAATGATCTTTATACGAAATACAAAAAAAGAAAATATATAATCATAATATACTATACTATTTGTCTATTCAAACAGTAGAAAACTTAACTGAATGTTTAGAAAGTAAAAGTGCATAACACCATTTAAAATCCTCCACAATATACATATTTTATATTTGTTGTCATTATTGTAGCACTAGTTTTACCAAATTAATACCATTCAATTTTGATTAAATACTTCATAGTACACCTCGACAAAATTAATACAACTAAATACATATATGAAATTTCATATCTCCAATAAATATTCATGTCTCGTAATTTGAATTCAACAATTACTAGTTGATAATCAATGCGACGGTCCCCAAGCGCGCAACAACAGTAAGACTTTATTGAAGTACGCACACCAAAGTTCTCGCTCTTCTTTCGTATCAGCTGAAAGGAGGTATCTCACAATTGTGTTGCGGCCGTTTGGAACAATAATGAGTGACTCTACGTCTGTTTCCCTTGCGGGTCTCTCGAATTCAAGCAACATTGTGTTAAGACGAGCACATATGTCACGGGGTGCTACGGTTACTTTCTGTGTATGACAAGCATACAAATCGATGGTGCCGATAGGCGTTTTTTTACGCTCATCATCTGGATACTTCCAATAGTTAAGTACACTTCCATTTAAATAACACCAACGTCGATGCCAAGCCCCAAAACCAGAAATGTCTTCAAACATCGTTAGAAAGCCGCGATGTTCCACCAAAACAGATAATTCACAATTAGCTTTCATATGAACAACTCCTTCCAATGGACTTACACCAAGAACCTATATTGGAAATACAATAAAAGCAGAAATGAGAAAACAATTGCAACAATACAAATCAGCCATACTTGTGTTAGCGTCCATGAGGTACGCTGTATCTCACGTAAAGAAAATATGGCAAAACCATATTGCACCAATGCCGGCGTGCGCACGACGTTTGGTCCCGCTGGGCTTTGAACTGGAGGCATAACTAGGCGATTTTCATTGCCCTTTTTTTTAGGGGTTTTTATGCCACATTTTTTATTCAAATTAATATGATATTTTACCTCGTGAGGCAAAACTTCTCGCTGGGCAGTCATACCGTAAATCTCTAGGGTAATCTAGATGTTGACATAGCAGACATGGAGAAAATAATATACAAATTTAACAATAAATTACGACCATACAACATACCCTAAAATCTGCATAAACGTTATTCATTATCAAAACATCGGGGAATTTAACGGCTAGAAGGCCAGGAAGAGTGGGCACTGTCTTTGTTGCCAAAACATATTCATTGTACTTTAGTAAACAAACCAAATGATGACCGGAAATGGTGTCCGCAGCTAGTTTGCGTATGTAGTCTTGTCGTAATGGTATAGTTATTTCCTTAACTGTAAGGCGTCCTTTATCTCGTAAGGAACCTATTGGGCGTAAACACTTTTCTACTCGCAAACGTTGTACTTCATCTAAACAGGCCTGACGGCGATGAGCTGTAAATGTGATAATTTTTAGTTGTTCTTAAAACTTACAAAATAAAAAAATAACTACTAAAAATTAAGAACCACAACAATCGGGTATACGTAACCGAAACGACTGTCAACTCGGCAGTATTCCTTAATATTTTTTGGCGAATGTTTGCTGTCGCTACAACAACTAACTTACTTGCTACAAGTAGATGTCGCTCGCCCTCAACCGACTCAGTCGAGCCCGAAAATTCAATGGTAGCAGCACATAAGTTCAATGCTTGACTGGTTTGAGCAATCACCGTCTGCTGCTTACATACTTCATCCAGTAGTTTTTTGATTTTTTCTTCCACTAAATGAGTATCATCTGTATCTATTTCGTCTTGTGAACTATTGACTTGTTTCTCAACTTCCTCCACAAGGTACGTTTCCTCGTTTTTGACTTCTATATTCTTTCTATGCTCAATTTTCATTGTTCCAGAAGTAGCGTTACTGATATCGGAGCGCAAGATCTTTCTTTCTTTACTCACCCTTCGAATTGGAGTAGAATTGGCACTCTGTAAAAAAAAGTAAATGATAAGGTTATGAAAATGGGATTTTAGTAAGTAAATGTAAGAACGACCCTAATTTTCTAACAAAAAAACAAAAAATTTAATCACATTATCACTCTGTTGGCGTCTGTAAAAACTGACTGTATGTACCAAGGTGACCATATTGTTGGCGTTTTCGCGACTGATACTCATTTCAGATTTCACCGGTTGTGCCACGTATAAAGGGGTTGCTGAATTTGGAATTGGTGCCATCTTATTTTTTTCTGTTGTAGTTTTATAATTTTTGTACTTTTTTGATGATTTATGGAAAGAAAAGCTAGTGGAAGCAGTTGTCCCTTTGTTCTAAAGATGAAACAATTTATTAAATGCAAACAATGATTATTAGAAAATCCTTACGTCTTTTGACTGATGAAATTTACTTTCAGTGTCATCTGTATCGCTTCCCTGTGTGTCGTCATCAATGTCATCTTCTTCCAAAGCTTCATCCAAGTAATCGTTAATACCCAATGAAGTTCCAGAAGAATTCAATGAGCTATCTTCACATCCAAAATATTCGTTATCACCATAAGATTGCTCCTATTTCATTAGATGAATTTTGATATAAGGCTTTCATGAAAAATTTGTTTTTATTTTGTTAATATACAAACCTCAATTCGATTGTCTCGCTGATGTTTTTGTTGGTGATCGTCATTCTTTTGTACAGCATGCATTATCTCACGCCCCAAACTAATGTTGCAGATGTCTATGTTGCTGTCATCTGAGTCCTCTGAATACAAGTCACTACAAGTAATAACGTAATATTATGAATAGAAAAGAAATGCAAAATTTCAATTTAACTAAAGTTTATTAGTTAACAATTAAATTAAACCTATTTAGAATTAAGTTATTAGCTAATCTTTGTAAAGCAAACTTTTTAGTTAGAATTTTTTTAAGTGTTATGTGAAGCTGATGTTTATTCAATACACATCAGGCATAGCAAACAAGAATAAAGACGGTCAGCCCACCTTCCATCTTCATTCATACTATCTAAATCGCCAGTTTCATGTTCTTTAGTTAGCATCCGACAATGTTCATCTGCGGTACTGTGGCCAGACAAAGTTGCTGTAGTGGCACCACTGTCTCTATTCGATTCCGATGACAAGTTTCTCGATTCCAAATTTGAAAGTGCGGGATACAGACGACTTACAGCAGTTTTGCGTGCGCGTTTGCTTTCCTCATCAATAACCTCGGTAGCTGCAAATATAAGGACTATAGTTTTATAGAAACGTATTCAATAAAAAATAAATGTTCTCACGAGAATGCCGCTTATTTTTCACTGTCAAACTTTCTTTGGGCATCGGAGGTGGTGGTGGTGGTGACGGAGGATGTGTCGGTGCAATAGTGGTATTTTTTGTATTATGAAAATTAAGCAGTGATTTTTTAGTTCCAAGCACCACCATTATGTTCTCATTGCTTTCATTTATATATTTTTGTTTGTGAAAACGATTTGCAATAACTTGCATATCATCATCACGTTGCTTTTGTATATCAGATTTTATTTTGCTCTCAGCCATGGTAGATGTGTTTGAAATAAGCGCAGCTACTTTTTCACGCAATTTACTTTGGTTGCTGGGTTTCGAAGATTTCAGATTTAAATTTCCATTGCTAAACAAGCTGTCGGAATTAGAATCTGTGACATAAAAAATAATTATTAGATGTTATAGATAATTACCTTCCGTTGTCACCTTTGGCACCATCTCCTTTGTGTTGCACAATGTGCTCATTCTGAATTTTACTTATAGACGGAGCCATTCCAAGAGCAGCTTTCGGCATAAGAGCTTCCCCTTTATTCCGTTCAAATAATTGCATACGTTCCTTGAGTGACAATTCTGTCGGATCTTTTTGGGGTCTTTGTGCTTCTTGACAAGCGCTTACTTTTTTCTCAAAAGCAGCCGTTCGTCCAGAAACTAAACCAACATTAGCATTTGTGAATTTACGTTCCTTATAGTCAACCATATTACATTTATCCTCCAAAACTTTAGAAAATGTGCTGGCTAACTTAGCCACTTTAGGATGATGTGAAGTATTTTTTACATTATCAATTCCTTGTTTTTCTATAGGTGTACTTTTTTCATCTATTGTGTAGTCATAAGCAAGTTTGACAACAGATGATTTACGTCTTTGAAATCCCTGGGCTTCAAGTGAATTAAACAACAGAGGATCCCATGTCAATTGTTTTGTATTACCGGTGGGTTGTGTCGTCTTCGCTGGTATTTTTTCAATCGATGACTGCTGATCTGAGATTGTGTGTTCGTGTCCTTTATATGTATTGTTTGACAAATTCATACCTTGTAATGTAGCTACCGGTACATTTGAATTTTTTCTACTTGGTAAATCTGGCTTAGGTGGCGGTAGTGAACTAATTGGATATGGGTCATGATGAACAGTGTCATCTTCCCACTGATTAATAGTACTCGCAAGTTCGACTAATTTTCCTAAACGTTGTTTGGAACGTTTAGTACTTTTCCCATCACATTCATCAACAGGAGAATCAGAATAGAATTCTCCCTCAGTTCGGTGAATTGGCGACGAAAGGTCATTGGGGTTCGCATAAAGTGCACCAAGTCGCTGTAAACGGCTTCGTGAAGTATCTCGTAATTTAGCTGTCGTTTGTTCCAATGATGGTTTAATACGGCTGACTTCAACATCATTATCGCCAATATTTTGCTCCTCAACTTGGACTTCAACCTAATAAAATCCGAAAAAATATTTTTATATCCGATAATTTACATAGATTTATATCAAAGTACCTCCATGTTTTTATTTGTCACTATATTAATTTCAATTCCTAAATCCATATTTTCCTTATTCACCGCCGAAAACTGGCGGTGAAATTTCTGTTCATTATTTGACAAACTCGCTGTATTATTAACAGTCTTTTCAATAACTTCCAACTTATTGCAACTTAAACCACTTTCACTTTTTGCGCTGGTCCCTTTCTGTACTGTAGCTTGCAGAGATGCCGCTACAACAGGCTGAACAGTTATCTGCTGTGTTAGGAATGGTTGTTTTTGTTTAGTTCTATTTTCTACATCTCCGACATCGACGGACTTGGCAGTGTTAAACTCTCCTACACTCTCGACAAGTGGATGTTTACGTGCCTTACTTATACCCAAAAGTTTACTACGTTGTTCCGCTTTTTCAAGCATTCGCTAAAATTAAACGTTTATGTACAAATTTTAAAGTAATTGGTTATTGAAATCCTATACAATACACACATTTTATACTTTAATACTACACGAATATCTTACCTGGGTAAAAGGATCCATTTTGTTTTTCAATTATTCAAATCAAATAAAAATTATTATTTCACTAATGCCTTCAATTACAGTATGTTTGCTATGCACAAGTTTATATCTGCTATTAATTCTTTGATTGATAAAAACCTCAACAATCGTAATAAATCCAACCGAAGCTTATTAAAATCGACGTTGATGATTGCTGCTGATGTCTTTTTGAATTATACAAATTCAGCAGGATTCAGCAAACCAACATTCTTCTTAATCGTAAGGGTTGCAAAGCGTCACATGCATTTTTTCAGAATGAAAACAAATTTAATGAAATAATATCGAATAAACCTTAGAAGCCTCTATATAGGTTGTTTCTCTCTTATTTATGTATTATTAGAGACTTAATAGTCAAATTCCACGAAAAATATTGAAGTTAAATACTACTTTAAATATCGGAACAAACGTCTATTGAGAATTAAAATCGTTTCACCTAAAATAGTTATCGATAATATAGCTGGTGTAAATCAGCTGTTTTTAGAATATCAGTTTAATTAGCGAGGGGAAAGAAATTAGATTAAAGTGAAAATGTTCTCGCCATTTGTACGTCGCTTTTCTATATTTGCATTAAGAAAGATTCCATCAAAAAATGCATTAGGTGGGAATAATTTGGTAAATAAAGTGGCAATTACGAACGACGGCGCCGTTTGTGTCGCATGGCATCCTGAGGCAGATTTTCCATATGAATGTTCCGAACCAATTCCATATGCTATTAATGATCAGAATAAAACATTAATTTCAGACAAATGCAAAGAAAATATAATAAGTGCTTTCAAAACAAAGACACCTGAAATAGCTCGTCAAGAGCTTATGCAACTCACTTATACCACAAAGCATCGTTGGTTCCCGAGATCACGCGATAAACGTGCAAAGAGTACACCAATGGACCGTCTTTATTTGTAATATATAATGTAATATTTTATTTTATTTATATTCAAATATATGATACTAAAAATGTCTAATCCACACGACGTTTCTTTAATATGCTACCTAATATTGCCGATATGGTTGGCAGCTCAATATTAGTTTGCTGCACAGCTGTTTGTTTCGTTTGTGCTTGGTTGCGGTGTTGAGGGAATGTGGGCATCAATTTTGGGTCACACGCTGTTAAAACATTTTTCACATTTTATTTGATAAATAAACTCTAAATCTTACTTACGCAATGGGGGTTCCTTAAAATAGCTGCTCTGTAAACATTCTTCGGCAGTAGCACGTTTCTTGGGATCATACATGAATAAGAAGTTCAAGAGACGTAATCCGGCTGCAGTCAAATATTGAAATTTTGGTTTTAAATTATTATAGGGTTGTTGTTTTAAGGTAAAATTTTCCAATGCGGGCATTTTAAGAAATTCAGGCCAAATGTTCTCCGATGGAGTCCCAAGTAAATCTGTTATCAAATCTAATTGTCCAAGCTCTGTGCTACCAGGTAGTAGTGGCTTATGAGACAAGAGTTCACCTAGGATGCACCCAACAGCCCACATATCCACAGCTGTTGTTTGGATTGGCGATCCTAATAATAATTCTGGTGAACGATACCACAAAGTTACTACTTGTGGTGTCATAGTTGTAGTTGGTTCACCATAAAGCCTAGCAAGACCAAAGTCAGCTATTTAAATAAATTAAAATTATTAATTACCGCAAGATTACAACGACACATATACCTATTTTAACACACCCCTTGTCAGTCATTAACAAATTAGACACTTTTAAGTCACGGTGGATTATATATCTGGAATGCATATACTCCAATCCATGCAAAACCTGTAAAATAATACATTTCACTTCCGACTCGGAAAAAGGCTGCACCATATTGTCGAGCAATGATGCCAAATCCTGTTCGCAATACTCCATTACAAGAAATATGCTTTTCGAAAGTTTAATAAATAAGTATAGTTATATTATTTTAAAGAAGCATTTACCTTTCTAAGCTTTTGCCAACTACTACATCAATGAGATTTACAATATTTTCATGGTTACAGGCTTTCAGAATCATTATTTCTCGTAATCCACTGATAGGTAAACCATCTTTTTCTTGATCCATTCGTACTTTTTTTAAAGCAACTATACTATTTGTTCGAGAATCTCTGGCCCGATCTGTGAGTAGACATTCAAATAGAATGCTCTTCTAATTACTTGTTTATTATACTTACAAACTATACCGTATGTGCCTTCTCCAATGCGGTTTAATTTTTCGAACTCAGTAACTGCACGACATCGTCCATGCTGCATAAAATACCATGTTGTTAAGAAAATATAAATTAGTTAAAATAATATATAAACAAACCACATCGCAATCCATTATATCAATCGGTTCTCCACTCTTTATTGATATCAAGTACCCTTTTCTGGTTACTGGAGCTTGAGGATCTAAAGATTTTATGTGCTCGACAGCTTCTGACATCTTGCTGCGTTTTGTAATAAAAGATAACTCTATTGGCAATAAGTGCTTACAATACAATAATAATGCAATAATATAAACGCATATTAATATCAGAGAATGAGAATGTTTTACATTCTCTGTTAATATTTTGTTGTTGATTACCTCCTATATCCTACAGAGATAAATAAATATTGTGACGAACACAAATGATAGCAACTAGACAGCGAATTCGTAGTTGCCAGTAAGTTCTCTGATTGAACCTTCTCTATTCATTAACATTCTCTGGTCAAACCATCAAATTGACAGTTCATTGCATCTATGTCAAGATGTATATATCTAGACATCTATTGCTAATCATTAGCAAAATGTAGTCTCCCTTGGCAATATTGCTAGCAATTTATATTTTTACAAATTGTATATTACCTGTCGAGATGCCCCGTAAAGAAATTTATGGACAATTTAACCGAAACCTCGTTAATTAAAGGATGATTTAATCGATAGTTAGCTTGTAGGGGAATGTATGAAATCAAGACCCCCTTTTATAAGTATTGTAGCATTGCACTCCTCAGATGAACAATGTTTTATATACAGCTCTATGGAAGCATCTATAAATACCAAATGAGATGATCTTACCAACGCGAGTCGTCGACGAAAAACGTTTCAAAGCGTTTGTCGCATAGATCAACTTATAACTGTAAATTATAACAAACGCCATTATTGAAGAAGACTAAGCAAAACATAGTTATTATAATAAAAGAGTCGAGTAATAAGCATAAGTAGTACTATTTGTAATATATAGTATTCATTAGTTTCGATAAATTTACCTCGTCGATTTTTTATATTTAGTCACGGTGCGAAATCAATAAAAATCTTAAAACGAGTATACGGTACATAGTTAACATTTAGTGGATCGCTGATGCGTTGCACACGTAGAGTAAAATTTGTCAGGGGCTTCCACAGAATCGCAATCGCATAAGTGACCATATGTATGAACAAGTTTTATTTGCTTTACAATTAGATGCTTAATTATCACCTGTAGTTTAAATATAATATTTCCACGTAAACGCTGTCGGATATAAAAACAAAGTGCATTTCCTTACCGGATGTCAGTGAAGTGGTGACTATTGCCCTTTGCATTTTGGAAGAAAATCTGTGTAAAGGCATAATAACATTATAAGAGTTCAATTTGTATGATTTATTGATTGATACTGATTTAACAAAATGAACAGAAATATATTGTTGGTTTTCTTAATCCTTGTTGTGTATTCTGCATTGGTGCACGGTGAAAATTCGTTAAAATCTGAAGGACGACAGTCGTTGCAAAGAAGTCATAATACAGACTTACAGTTCGAAGCAAGAACAAGGAAATATCATCATCATAAATTATGTAAGAAATTTCTTGTCTGATTTTTTTAGAAGTAATTAATATTTATATTTGACTTTGTTAATCACCTAAGGTCATTGCTAAAAAAACGTTACAATATTTTCAAACCCATGATCAAATATGTAAATTGAAAAACAAAAAACAAAAAAACGTTTACTTCAGTTGCACTGAATAGAATAAAAGTACATAAAAAGATCTTTATTCTGATTTTTATCGGCCAGTTTGTATGGTAGCTATATGCGATACCTTCGATAATAATATGTGCCAAGTTTCGTGAAGATATCTTGACAAATAAAAGAGTTTTCCATACAAAGACTTGAGTTTGACCGCTCAGTTGAATGGCAGCTATATGCTAAAATAATCTATACTACTTGGACAATCTATGCTACAAGGACTTAAGTTTGATTGTTCAGTTTTTATGGCAGCTATATGCTATACTTGTCTGATATTGGCGGTTCCGACAAATGAACAGCTTGGGTAGAAAAGAACGTGTGTAAAATTTTAGACTCATATCTCAAAAACTGAGAGACTAGTTTGCGTATATACAGACAGACAGACGGACATAGCTAGTCACGCTATTTACATATATGTATATGTGTATACTTTATAGGGTCTCCGACGTTTCCTTTTGGGTGTTACAAACATCGTCGCAAACTTCATATACCTGGCTGTACAATTTTACTGATAATTTATAATTAAAAAAATTATTAACTCTTTTCACTCACGTCGTACGATGCCTACAATTAAAGATTATATTTGTAAATATTGCGTCAAGTTTACAGGTTTTAGGAAAAGTTTAAGCGGTGTTGTTGATTAATTATCACTTTTCACTTTCATTATTGGTCCCACCTTACTTTCGTGCATGTTTATTTATTATGGCTACACATGTGAAATCTTTTAATCACAGATAGAGCAAATCACTGGTAATTGATACAAATTTATTTATCTATGGGAGAATTGATATTGGTAGGTGTGTTGTTGGTATCAATGTGAATGGTGAAAGTAAGTGGTACCTTTTTAATATATGATAAGAAAAAGTAAACAAGCTACGGTGTTTACTGATATGACACATTGAAAGTTTGTCAAACAATAAGAAAATTATTTATTATATTACCTTGAAAACGACAAAACGGCAAGCGGTTCAGAAATGAAAAATGTTTAATGAGCCGTTTCAAATATTTAAATTTACACCTACATATTTTTTAATAAAATGTGCTAAAAGCGGTATAACAAAAGGAAGGAACTATTTAGTAGAGTCCGACCGATTAATCGACATCGGCCACTTTAACAGAATTCTCTTATCGCACGTCATTCTAGGTATTTGTTTTTTCTTAATTACTTTAAATGTTTAAAATATTAATTAGTCGTATTTAAGATCTTTTATCAATCAACTCAGTATTTGCCTTATGACTCAACATGTGTCTCTGTACTAATTCTTTTAATTGCGATGTTTGCAAGTGAAACTAGAGCGTATCGATGATGTTGGATTAGAAAATTAAAAGATAATTTTAGGAATACACGCAGTGTAGCCTCCTAAAAAAGCTGATTTTTTTTAAGAGAACTACTGTATAAAATTTCGTAAAATTTATATTTATACACACTTAATGAATAGAAAAACTGAAGAATCATTGTACAAATGTCAAGTTACAATTGCAGGCAATTTGAAAAAAAGTTGTTTTGAGATAAACGCGCTTAAAGATAAACGTATTGAGGTATTGAACTGTTTGAACTGAGCGGCTACACTTAAGAAGGCTCGTACTCAAAAAATATTTGAAGTATTAATTTAAAATTTTAATATGATATATGTATATACTTGATTTTTTCGAAATTTCACAGTAGGTGTGGCGCAAAACTGCGTTTTTACTACTGCGTTACATATGAACTGAATTTATTGTTATGTACTTAATAACAATATTTTTAAACTTGCAGAAAAAAATAATACTCTGGGCACAACTACGAAGTGTGATTTCGAATTAAGTATGTATTTTATTTGGAATAGGAAAAGTGTTGCGGAACAAAGTATTAATGAAATAATGAATATTCAGGTAGTTTTTAAGGGATCGATATCGGCCGATTTTTTGCCAATTGGCCTGGGAATCGGTTGGATACGTCTAATTATTCATAAATCAAAAACATACTTGTATGTACATATGTGCTCATAAGATCAAAGAGGCCACTTATATATTATATAAATATATAAATGAATGTTTTGTATATTTTCAGGGTACCTTTGGGGTTGGCACGCGCTGGCTATTGCCTATTGGGTTAAAGTGAAACTTATCGTTGTAGGCTTCTTCGTTGGTAGTGCGATATTCGTAGCTTTGCGATATGCCTGGCCTCATAAATGTTCTACCGGTATTGTTCATGACTCCCCCACAATTGTTTACGATCACCCGCCGTAAGTTGTAAAAAAATAATTCAAATGAGAAAAGTTAAAGTTAAAAAGGCTGTTCATATTTATTTCATAGACCTGCATTTGTTAACGATCATGTGCCTTATTCCTTCGATCATTCACCACAATTCGACAATTCATTTTCCAATTCAGAATCTGTAGATCCTTATTCTGCCTACGCTGGTTCTTATTCCCAAGATATTACAACTACTGCAGAAGTGGTACCGCCAACGGCACAAGACCTTCACCGGATCGGTCGTAGGAGTGTGAACTACTCCACAAGAGTGAAACGTCAACAACAAACGCAATCTGAATCTTTAAGAAAAATTGAGGAGAGGTATGTTCAAATAACCACGCATTATTGTTGTTTTTGTAGCGGTCGAATTCTGTAGAGTTGACAGTCGTTAGTTGGATAAAAATCCGGGTTCGTCCCGGTTACGTAGACCCGGCTGTCGTAGGAACGCATTCTTTAAGGCATTCCGATGCATTCGCTAATCTTTGTTATAGGCATTAGCGTTTCTATCAGCAAACTGATTTTGCAAAAACCTTTAAGATTCATTATTATATAAAATTTATTTGATTTTACTGGCTATTAGTTTTATCTTTAAACATTATTTATAGTAATTTCGCTTTTCAGAATTGCCGAATTGATGTTTGACTTCTTAGGCTTGGATTCAACAGCATGTCGACAACGTTTCATCTGTGAGATGGAGTTTCGCTCACGGCTTAATCCACTTAGCGGTATGGCTTTTCGAATTTTAGGTCGTGGCTTTTTTGAAAAATATATGAATGCACGCAATAAACTTGGTCGGGCAAAATCATTCACTGAATGCTCTGAGGTTAACCCAGAGTGTAAATTTATAGAGCAAAATTACTCAGATCCAGTATCTCCTGAAATAGGAAATTCAGAAGAATCCAGCGGTGCTGCTGCCACTCAAGTTAAAAATGAAATTATAGGCAGTTCAGAAGAAAATCAAAAGAGGTTTAATAACCCTAGCATTACTGTGGAAATTCAAAATCAAGGGAATTTACAAGCAGAACGTAGGTATATAAAATACCTTAGATATAGTAATCTAGATGGCTCAAAAAAGATTTAAACGAGGCTTGGTTTAAACTGAATTCCCGAGTGTACAAGCAACACTTAATAAATTTATATACTTACATATATCAATTTGTACTGGTAGTTCACTAAACTAAAAAGATAATTTATTTATGTTTTTTATATATAATTATAAAAATTGTAGGTATGTGTATATATAATATTTGTTATCAAGAGCTAAAACTCATATTTCGTAGCTAAGCAGTACTTTATTTTATTAATGAAAAACGATAAGTGGTTTGATCTAAATAATTTATTTCGTCGTGTAGCTTTATCTTTATGCAGTGGATAATAAATTTAAAATACTTAATTTGCATCAAAATATTATTTAGATGGGTATACAGATAATCGAAAATAATTATATAATTTGTACAGCAGTCAACTGCAACTCGATTAGGATTATAATTTTTTAGTCTTTTTTTTTGTTACTGAATTTATTTGATCAGCAATTTTATCAATTCTTTTTTGATTTATTGGTTCGAGATTACGTACTTCCTTCTTCCTGCTGCTTTCCTGCTTTTGTGCAATGCCGCGTGCTATATCATTCCCTTTATTCCAAACAAAATTTAGGAAGTCCATAGCAATATCTTGTTTAAAGAAAGCAATCGACACTAAAGCCACTAAAATAAGTGCTGAAATTGAATTCTGATTCAAATCCGCTTCAGCTGTGCGAACTTCTGGTTTGAAGTTCATTTCAATAAATATAGAGCTAGTGTCTGCAACAAATGTTTCCAATGGTAATATATAAGAGTAAGTTTTATCGGAAAGCGTCGATTTCAGCTCCACTATATAGCTCTTACCATCCAGCGGTATTCGTGGAAGAAATACCATAATGCCAGGATTGAAATTTGATTTCATGTTTAAAGGAGTTTCAATACGTTGCGAGTAAATCGGCGAA